>NW_009910659.1:0-21053 GCF_000696875.1 Nestor notabilis
GGGGATGCGTGTGGGGTGTGTGTCTGTCCAAGTGTTCAGCGATGCTTTCTTTTATTTCATTGTCTCGTTTTTTCTGTTTTGGGTACAATCGAAACGGTTTTGGGGTTTGGTTCAGAAACCAGAATAATCAGTCTGCAGTGGGTTTTGGTGTTGGAACTGGAAAATGCCACAAGGTTATGAGAGAGAAGAATTGATTTCATCTTCTTTGGATGGGAAACAAACCTATAAATGGTATTTGTCACTTGTTAAAGCGAAGTAGAGGTAAAATGACCCTGTGTTGAGCATTAGAGTGTAGAGGAAACCTGAGCAACCTACATCAGAGTGTGTCCGCTTCATTCTGGATTTGGACAAATCTCTGTGATTTCTTTCTCTTTGCAGAAAACCCCTAAAATACCAAAGAATATTCAAGGTCTGGTTTATGTTAGGTGGGTTGGGGTTTTTTCCTCTTTTTTCCTGAAAGCTTCAGGGAAATATGCTGAGGTATTGGGGGTTTTGGTTTGGATTTGTATATTCTCATTTAAGTTTTGATACACTGACTCATGACCCATATCTGAGAGCTTTCCTCTCACTTGTGGGAGCTTCCTCCTTCAGACAAAGCATAAAACGTGCAGGCGTACGTGCCGGAGCCAACCTACAGGGACATCCCAGGAAAACTACAGTTTATAGTGCCCATCGAAGCTACAGAATGCCTTATATTGCATATTTCATTGTGTAGTTTTCCAGGGAAACCAAGTCATTATCTGCCCTATAGGCTGAACCATATACATGTCTCATACATGTAGACAAATTAAGACTTTCTTTGTCAAGTTGCAACAAAGAGTACATTTCCCAAATGAGCTGAGCAGTCTTGAGGTTAAACAGTGGGGAATTTCAAAATCATTTGAGCATCACTATTAATAGAATAGTAATTCAGCTGAGCAAGAAAGCGGCTTTTTATACATTTGCATCTAATTATGACAAATGTGAATATATTAGCAGTCGTGTTTCAAGTGGAAAGTTCTTGGAGGACTAAATGTTTACAAATACTCGTAGGGATAGCTACAGCATTGTACACAGGGATAGTACTACAGGGGCAGGCCTTGGGGATGGTGGGTGCAAGTGTTATGTAGCCCAGGTTGGCAGCGAGTAAAACATCTTGTGCCTACAAACCACTGAGGCTCAAGAAGTGACAGAGGACATACAGGTTTCTGGGAAGCAGAAGTTTTGTTTCTTGCTATTTGTTGCTACGAGTGTGTGCGCTGACAGTCTTCAGCAACAGTAGTTAAAACTATAGTATCAAACGGTGCCTCTATGGCTGTTAATGTTAACAGGGAAACTATAGATAAATGCTATAAAACCTTGAGGAGTACCGCATGGAAAGTAATATGATGGAGTGCTTGGGGGAAGAAGGTTCCACCCATAAACCTGCTGCTGCTGATACTATTAGCCCGATATTTAAAACCCAGTATTTAAGCTAACGGACTTAATGACTTTCATTGGTAATTATCATGCATACCTGCTGACTGAGAGATATTCAGGAATGTGCTTTTCTCCTGCTGTAGTACTTACCCAGAACTGTTAAAACATTGATGTGCATTAATACTAACCTTAGAAATGTCCATAATAGTGTTGTGTATCGTGTATGCTTTTTAGCAGTTATGCATGTTAGTGCAGATGTCAATGCCGGTTTTGTTGTCTCTAAAAAGGAAGAGTCTTGAGTATCCCTACAGTATTCCTATGTGTAGGAGGTGTACTTTCTAATTTCACATCATTCTAAGTGCTCAGTCATCGCTTAAGGCTCAACAGCATAAGCTCAGTTTGCTGACCATGGGGGGGGGGGTGTAATCTGTCTGGAGCCTTCTCAGGCTCCCCCTGATTGACACCTGGGAATGCACACACATCAACACACAACAACTTTTGGTTAAGGTAAGAAATGCTGATGAAGATGCTTTGGCTGTGTCTCCAGTTGGACCTGTGCTGTGGTTTCCTCATGGTGCCCTTTGCCAGAGCTACTCTGAGAACCACATTTTTGTCTTACTTCTGAGCCCTCCAGAGGCAAAACCCCTTCACTTTGTCCCTCTCCAAGGGGATCTTGCTGTTCCTTCTCTTTCTGTTGCTTGCCCTGAAGCAAAAGGGAACACTAATTTCTTAGCCCACAGCCTTGTCCCTGTAGCGGTGCTGCCATGCTGGACTGACCTTGCTCCTGTCTCCTTTGAGTTGGCTCCAGGCACTGCTTGGTGTGTGTTGCTGTCACACCAGCCCAGCACCAGGAGCCAAACCACACTTGCACCCTCAGAACATGACTTCAAAAGGAGTTCATAAGCTCTCATGATGCAGGCTCTGACTCAGGCTGAGATGGCTGTGTTTATGTTGGGTTTAGAACACTTATTGCATGCTTTACACCTTCTAATCTGTGTTCTTTGTTATGATTTAAGAGGATTATGAGTAATACAAAGCCTCCATAGCTCACCAGAAGGTAGTCCCTGCTTATGACTGTACAGATCAGTTAGAGGAGCAGTCGCACAGTTATTATCTGGCTAATAGATAAGCATCTGATTCAGGGATAGACTCTTGGTTTACCAGATTTCTCAAGAACCACCTAGACAGGGTTTCCTGGTTTTTTGCTAATGGTGTACAATGCCTTTAACATGTCTAAGCACTTTAAATGTGTCAGGTGCTGTTATTAAGGGTGTTTAGGGAATACACAAGGTGGTGTATCTCCCTACTTTGAAGTCAATGGCAAAAGTCCCAAACATGAAAGAAGCGTCTGCTCGTGTTAGTAATCCTGACGGACAGACATGCACCCGGAGTCTCAGGTGGAGATCTGCCTGGAAGAAAGTTTCTAACACTGGGGGAAGCACTCCCTGCTCATTGGGTTTGGAAAAGTAATGACACTTGCTTCTGTAAGACATACTTGAGCAAAGTTTTCCACTGTTTTTGGAGACTGTTCCTGCTTGTCAGCTGGAATGCCTGCCACCCCTTTGTGTGATTGCCACAAAAGATGGGAAAGCAGTTTGAAAACTTCTAGTTCTGTTTCCTCTGAAGTCAAGTTCCTACTTTTTCACTCTTATTGCCCAGACAACATCACCCTGCTGTGGGCCCCTTCAGGACTGTGGGAGAGAGGTATCCTGATCTAGGTATGCATAGTGCCTGTGCTAAGGGCTGGTCTCTTTGGGCTCACAGCATGGTCTGTGATGGAAGAGAGGGAGCCTGTGGAAGCAAATACTGTGCTTTGGGGAGGGTATCCAACTTTCTCGGCTGACCTGATGGTGGTTTAGGATTACCGATGTTGGACGGGTGACTGCTACCCAGTGTCTCAAGCAGAGATAGGTCTCTCCAGTACAGGAGAAGACTTCTTGTGTTTTGACATGGATATGCTTGGCTCTTGCTCACTGTTTGGGCTAGGCTTTTGCTTTGGTTTGTTTATTTCCAAGATTAATCCTTCCTAGAGTTGGCTCACTGTGAAATTGAGCTTGTTGGCATGTGCAATGGGTGTATCACAGTGAAAGAGGAGGAGGGCACAGAAAGAAGCCAGTGGACTTTGCCAGGCCATATTGCTGCCCATCCAGTCACAGACCTCCTGCATATGCTGCCCTTGTTCCTTAGCTGAAATAAGGCAGAACAATCTTTTTAATCTTTTGGTCCTTTTAGGCTGCATAATTAGGTTTTGTGATGAGAGCACTGTGAAGTGTATGTGTTAAAGATTTGGTCCGACAGCTTCATGTCCTACTTAAGTTGAGGACACCAGAGCTGCACATCAAATGGGGTTTCACAGGAGCAGAGTAGAGCGGTAGGATCCCCTCCTTTGACCTGCTGGTCACACTCCTATTGATGCAGCCCAGGGCACGGCTGGTTTCTGGGCTGTGAGCACACACTGCAGCCAGCTCATTTTCAGTTTCTCATTGACCAGCACCCGAAGTCCTCCTTTGCAGGGCTGCTCTGGGTTACTTCTCTGCCCAACCTGTAGCTGTGCCATGTGGCAAGTAGATCAGTGCGAAGGTTAGAGGAAGCCATGACTGAATTGTGCGTCTCCATTTCTGTTTAACTCAAAATATACAGGGAAATGTCGATATTGGGCACTTCGGGGTGGTTTTGCTGTGCGTGACTGCAGAATATGTGCATGCAAAACCATGAGCCAAATGGGATTTAGGGAGAAAAATGGGCGCCCTCTAGCGGTTGACCACGGCAGCGGCCGGAGCCGGGAGGAGCCAGAGCCGGGTCTGGAATCTGCTTACATAGCTTTAGAGTTCTGTGGCGTTGCCATCGTTTTTCAGAGGATCTGCCTCTCTGTCACTGTGATCCGGATGACTAAGCTCTCACCACATAATTATCCTTATCAGCTCTGTCTGACAAAACGATTTCAACAGCTTCTTTTGTTGGTGAAGCAAAATCATGTATTTTCTTTGCCAAACAAACTTGTGCGCGTGTATAGCTGGAGACACCCACCCCCACCACGGGGTGAAACTGCAGAGCTCACCTCCCCTCGGCTTTTTCTGCTCTTGCCCTATAAGTGCCCTGCTTTGTTTGAGAACATGTCAGTCAATCTCTGGATGGGTTTGATAGGCGATGTGTGGCTTTTGGCAGGGATTGGGAAAGCAGTTGGTTTAATGTTCTGTTGCTTTCAGTACAATTGTCTCGCACTGAGGGGACCGGATAGATATATTCCTCTGGGTAATTTCACTATTAAGTGTGCTTTGACTTAACCAAAGGTGAGGAGGGAGCTGCTAACTTGATTATCAAAAATGTGTATTTAGAGCCAGAGGTTTTCTTTTCCTCGCAGGTCACAACAATGCTAAGTGAAACCAGGGGTCATGGAGCATCAGCAACAACTGAGCACAGGCTCTGTACCCTACCCACCACTGCCCATGGGGCTAGGGAAGGGGAGGGGTTAAGTATCATCTGCTTTATTGCAGCTGCAAATTGCATTAGCCACTGTGTGGAAGGGGAAGGCAGGATAAAGGATGGCCCCAGCCTCAGAGAGCTGCTGGTCTGAGCAATAACAGCCCTGACCCTGCTGTCTGCAGTAGTCTCAGCACTGCATGGCTGGGGCCAGTGCTGCAGTTCTGGTCTCCAGGCAGCTCCTCTGGTACTCCTATTGCTCATGTGGTGGGACCGTGGAACTGAGGAGCAGGGAAGGTGGGACGGTGTCACTGGCATTGGAAGAACTTTTCTATCTGCTTTCAGCTGGAAATACTGGCTGGGAATTTCAGGAGAAGGGAAGGGAAATAGACATCCCAATTCTGTGGAGATCCACAAGCTTCCTTGGGGGAAACAGCTTTAATTTCTGTCTGCTGCCCTGGCCTCTGCTGAAGGCAACTTAGTTCTAAACATTGGGTTTCTTTCTTTGTCCTGTGAGGTGCTTTTGCATACCTCTATCAGGCAAGTAGCCTTATGGAGGGGATAGTGTCAAGGCAGCGAGCTGCTCTGGCATAGTGAGCCCTGCCCCCCTCTGCCTCTCCCTTCCATATCCCCTTGACTGTTCTGTCCTGTGGCGAGCATGTACCAAATGTGTGGAGACACCTTTTTGGGATTGTCCTGTGGAAGGGCATCTTCTGAGTCAAGGCTTAATTCAGAAAGGAGTTGAACATGCTGATTCTGGTTGCCTGAGGAGGATGCTCTGATGCTGACTTGCATCTGCCCCTTCTGAAACTTCTGCATAGATTGAGTCTTTCTGAAGCCTTAAGCAAGTCCTTCCCTGTTTCTGCTGGTGTAAGTTAGGTCAAATCTGGGCCTTGTTTTTCAATGCTTCTCCAAATACTATCATGCACAGCTGTGAGAAGGAAGGAGAGGTTCAGTGGGCAGCTTGGTGGCTTGGAGCTAGTTTGTAAAGACTGTCTTCATCTTTAAATCTCCCTGGAAAAAGTCATGTTCTTGCCTTCCTGTCTGTGGAAGGAGGATTGACAGTCTCTTCCTGGTGGCTCAGAGGGTAGCTCACCCTCATCCTGATGGGGAGAGACCTAGGGAAAGGACACCCTGAAACATGCAGGAACCCTTGTAGCAGCTGCTTGACGATCATTCCATCACAGGTTGCAGTTTGTTTGCACAACGCTGCTTTCCCTGCCCTTGCATTAGGACATTTCCCCTCAAAGTTACAACAATAAATACAATTCAAAACTGTATAAAAGCAGAAAATTAGCCTTTTTTCCCTGTTACCCTGAAGGATAGACTGCCCTGTCCTGGGATGTCGGTACTCCCTGACACTTTGTTGCTCAGAATATGTTACATCCCTGTCAGGTGACACCTGTCTTTCAGTAACATTTGATTCCCAGGGAATCGGGGTACCTCTGCTGCCAGATTGTTCTGCAAAGCATCATAAAGCTTTAGACTGTAGACACGTATGATGTAGCCCGTATGTCCTGGGCTGCATCCCCAGCAGTGTGAGCAGCAGGTTGAGGGAGGGAATTCTCCCCTACTGCTGTGCTCTGGTGAGACCCCTCCTGCAGTCCTGATCCAGCTCTGGGGCAACAACACAAGCGGGACGTGGAGCTGTTGGAGTGAGCCCAGAGGAGGCCACGGAGATGCTTCGAGGACTGGAGCAGCTCTGCTCTGGAGCCAGGCTGAGAGAGCTGGGCTGGTGCAGCCTGGAGAAGAGAAGGCTCCTTAAGAGGAGACCTTACAGCAGCTCCAGTGTCTAAAAGGCACTTTAGCTTCCAGTGCCTAAAGGGCACAAGAAACCTGGAGAGGGGCTTTTGACAAGGGCCTGTAGTGACTTGATAAGGGGGAATGGCTTTAAACTGACAGAGAGAAGATTCACATTAGATATAAGGAAGAAGTTCTTTACATTAGATATAAAGAAGAAGTAAAGATGGTGAGGTGCTGGCACAGGGTGCCCAGAGCAGCTGTGGCTGCCCCATCCCTGGCAGTGTTCAAGGCCAGGTTGGACACAGGGGCTTGGAGCAACCTGCTCTAGTGGAAGGTGTCCCTGCCTGTGGCAGGGGTTGGAACTGCATGAACTTTAAGGTCTCTTCTAACCCCATCTGACAGAGCTGTGAGCTGTGTCAGTCACTTTTGGCCAGTAACGTATTTTGGAATTTTTCGGCTATAGACCACTTTTTTTGTTTCTTTCTTACAAATTGAATGAGCAGAGTGTGCTGTGACAGTTCCTGCTCTGAGTTTTAGAAAACACATGAATCACTGTACAGGGATTATAAAACTAATTTAATTTCTTGTGCCTTTTCCTATACAGTGCAGCATGAATCAAAAGCACAGAATTACCCAGCTGCTACAACTCCTGCGCTAGCAGCAGGAGTAAAACAATCTTTTAAATTGCCATGCATTCTTCTGAAGTATTAAAAGAAGAGGAAAACAACAACACGGAAAGTTTTACTGTGGTTTCAGGGAGCAGCGCGATAGTACTTATGCAGACAGTCAATCTTTTATATGACTAGAATGCAAATAGTCTATGACAAATAGTTTTGGCTTGTAAAAAATTGGTATTTTATAGGATTGTAAAACTATACTGTATAATTTAGTTGGAGTGTTTCCATGAGCTTTACCCAAGTCTCTTGCCTTTTAGTTGGAGCAGACGGGCATCTTTCTGAAATATGAATAATTTAGAAATTCTTCTTGCTGTAAATTTCGTTCATAAATAGAAATAGAATAAAAGCACTGTCAGAAATTTAGATTAATTTTACTTTTTTAAAAATAAAATAAAACAGAGGCTACTTCAGCTTCTGCTGCTCTTAGTTCATGTTGTTACACTGACGTTTGCTGTGATTTGGTGGCATCATTGATCCTGAAGTGAGGGCTGAACATAGTGTAAAGTGAACTTTGTGTGAGTGGCAAAGCAGGGGGATGCTATATCAGTATCTGTTGTCTGTTCCTGCCTCTCCCAGATAAGCTGGGTGGTGGAAATGGTGTGCTGTAATATACCACATAGGTCTAGTGGGAGGAGGGTCTTCTCCTAGTCCCCATCTAGATGCAGATTTTTACCATGAGGCTGGAAAAGTCGCTTTATTTTGCTCTTTTTAGCAATTTTCTTTACCATAAGCACTCAATTGGAACGAGGGAGCTCGGATAGCTCACGGGAAGTTTGGTTTATTAAACTGTACTCCTTAAAAGAGAGCAGTGGTCTCCCCTGATGCAGTTGCTCGCTGTGCACAGCTGCATGAGTTTAAAACAGTTGTATAATAGTTTAGGTTTTACAAACATCTGTTTGGCTTTGTGACAGAATACCAAGCAAGCCCTGCAAAAAAAACCCCCAACCCTCTCACTCTCATTTGTGGGAGGTCTCATGGAGGCTTCCATGTTGAAGGAGAAGGAGGCTGGTATTTGTATTTGAGAGGCTCTCTAAGACCAAACCATAGCTGGAGACTCATCTGCTGTGAATTTGAGGAAGGGCTGCACAATAGTGGGAACCTGTGGGTAGAAGTCCCACTGGCTCAGCCACAGGCTCCCCAGGGCCTGTGCCCCATCCTGTCTGATGAGGATAGGAGACAGGAATGGCCCAGCTGCTTGTGCTTGGGGGTGGTTGGTGCAGAGCAGAGATTAGGAAGCCTGGAGAGGTCAGAGATGTGTTCCAGTTTGCCTTTTGTAGTGTGCCTGCCACTAGCATGTTCCCTACATGAATTCAAGCCCAGATAAGCAAAAAGCGTTATGATGTGATACAAATGTATGCATGAATCTCTGTAATGTGTTAGGAAGTGGAGTCCCTGCACAGAGTGCAGGAGTAGGGAAAACCCCTTGTGCTGCCATGGAGGTACTATACCTCTGGGTGAGTTCGCTCATCTATCCTCTCTATAGGCTTTTCATTAAGTTGATTTAAAACAGTGTCTGTTGCAGTCACTGTGTCTTGGAAAGATGTATTTGGTTTTATCTGATCAGTTAATAGTAAACAATAACTTCATTATCTCTGCTACACGTTGGCATTAGGGGCAGAAAAAGTTTAGATGTGGAAAGTGTGGCTTAAGTTATTCTGTGATGGAGTTTATATGGGGTGATGGTATGTGAGGCCACTTAATAGCTACATTAAGGTGGTCAAAATGATGTTAGTTGGGGAGGGTTGGAATTAGGTGTGGCAGAGCAAAGCAGAATGCTGTAAATCCTGTAAATTGCTGTTTAGGTTTACTGGCAAGTGTTTCACCTGACTGGTTGCAGAGCCAAATCGTGCCAGAAAAGGACTTGTTTAGGTAACTGACACCCACATTCAGGCATGTGGTGTGCTGGCGGCCTGCTCTTTGCTTTTCTCTCCATGAAATTTCATAGTTGCACCTTGCCCGGTTGAATATTGTTCTCCACATCTACCTGATGTAGATGTACATCTACATCTGAAAGGAGGTTGTAGCAACATGGGTGTCAGACTCTTTTCCCAAGTAACAAGCAATAAGATGAGAGGAAACAGTCTCAAGCTGTGCCAAGGGAGGTTTAGACTGGATATTAGGAAAAATTCCTTCACAAAAAGTATTGTCAAGCACTGGATCAGGCTGCCCAGGGAGGTGGTGGAGTCACCATCCACGAATGTATTTAGAATATGTATAGATGTGGTGCTTATAACACCATAACAGAGGTTATGGTTTATTGCCTAGAAACTGGAAGCAGCTCATGGGTTTTATTTATCTATGTATATGCATGTATGTCCAAACGTGGAAAGGGAATTTTGACAAGCAGCTTTCGAGCCCATGCTCTGGGAGATGTGGACTGGACCATTCTCGGCTCTGGCTGGAGGAAGAGGATGTGACCTATTCTGGGCCTGCTTCTTCCTGGTGCTGCTGTCCCTGCTCACCCTGTGGGGTGAGATTTCCTTGCCTGAGCTCTGGCTATGCAGCTGCCTTCCGAGAGGGAGGTGAGCACTTACATACAGAGCCATGCTTATTTCTGACACATACTGGTTTATAATGGAGGGCAATTTGTTTTGCCATATCCACATGTACCACCCTGTGCAGTTGTGGGATGACTTACAGCTTCAAATGTCTCCATGCCATGCTGATGCCTTTTGTGTCAGGATAGCTGCCTGTCGCTGAGTGGACTGAATTTGCTGCTCAATAGGACAGTACATTCAGGGGAAACCTAAGCCAAATGTTGATAGCACTTCTGCAGAACTAATTAAAGTGAAATTCTCACTGGTATGTCTTCACAGGTGCCAGCAAATAGAAATAAGCAAAGCCTTAGCTCTGACTTGGCTCTCATTAAAATAAACAGAGGGTAAATACCTTCTGACACAGGACACGTTTCAGTTGTAAACCAGGAAAGAAAGCTACTTTGTTTAAATGCAGTATCGTTTCTCCCACTATCCACTATCCAGCTGTCTGAGGGCTCCAGTTTTATCTTGTAAGTAACACTGCTGCTACTGTTTGTGTTGCACTGAAGCAATCTCCTGTCACAGTTGTAAAAGAAATATTTTTCACTGTTACCAGTACACTCCGTGACAGAGTTTAGGACTTAAATTTCTAAATATATCTGCTGATGTATGTGTATCCAGCAACACGGCGTCTCGTGTTATCTAGCTATCACTGATGTATTTTGAGCATGCTATGTGACTCAGGCTGATCAAGCTATTCTTTGTGTCAGCTAAAGACATCTGAAATGCCCCTTTCCAGTGTTCTCTATGTGAGCAGCTCTCGGAGCCCGGTGTGCCTGTATATTCTGAGACCCCCGCAACAACCTAGAGTATGTAATGTACAAGGGCAAACTGTGAAATGTGGCTTTGCTCAGCGTTGAGAAGTAAAGTCCAGAAGAAAGAAGGGTAGGGGAGATCCTGCTGCTGTCTGCAACTACTTAATGGGTGGGAATAGAGAAAACAGAGGTAGACTTGGGTGCACTTGGGTGCAGCTATGGGAGGTGGCAGACACAAGCTGGAACTGGGGAAATTCTCATTTCATACATGGAAAGACTTTTTCAACATGAGTGATGGAACAGGATTACAGAGAGGTGGTGGGATTTCCACCTCCAGCCTTGAAGATACTCAGAGTTTTCCTGCTCTGGCATGTGTGTCTGGCATGACCTTGGGCAAGTTGCTTAATTTGTCTTATCCCCAATCCCCATCTGTGCATTAATGTCTTTAAATATCGTGGTTTGTAATTTGCCTACAAATTATAAAGTCTTGGAGTACTAAGTCTCGCTATTTCTCTATATTTCACTATACAGTACTTAGCACAACGGGACTGTAAATCTTCATTAGTCCCATGATACATGAATAATAAACAGTAATGGCATAATTTAGGGCCACATTCTGCCTCTGTTCTCAAGATGTATAAGGACGGGGGGGGTTGTTGATTAAAATGCAGTGCCTTTAAACCTAACAAAGATGCATGGCCTTACTGAACAGGTTTTTATGAGCCTGTTGTTGGCTCTTTTGGTTTGTTGGGTTTTTACTTTGTTTCATCATTACTCATTGATTGCAGGTATCTAAACAATTTGCTTGGCAGATCAGGGAATAATAAATTCCTTTAATCTGTATCTCTTTCAGTTTAATTATTGTTAACTCATTACTTAGTGTTTAGTGCAGTAGATAATGAACCCTATTCACTGTGTGGTGGAAAAGACTTGGACTACAGAGACAGAACTGGATTCTCTGGTTCTTTTGAAGATACAAACCAAAATTGCAGAGTCACTGAACATTAAACTCTAGGTTAGATTGAAGGTTACCAGTAGGCATCCTGCTATTGCTTTTGCAGGCTTGAATATAGGTTATTATTTCGGTTGGTGCCATGCCTGGCATTGTATTACATTTGTTGACTTATTTTTAGGCAGATAAGAAACTAGTGACTACTATGTAGGCAGCTATTTTTGTCTTGATTATAAGAGAGTGTCTAATAAAATCACGTGTGGTACAATTCTCATTGTTACAGACACAGTTTACATTTGTGACTGTGGTAATACTTGGTGTGTCAAATTATTTCCTGCAGAGTTTAACAGTGTGTTCAGACCTTCCTCTTTCAGCTACAGCCAGGGGAATAAATACTTTGTTCACTCAGGGGTGCTGTGGTTTCTAGTGCCATGCTGCTGAGCATGTGGGTTGTGTGTGGAGATTACCCATTTCTCTCATGTCTTGTCATCTTTTCATCATGGAAGGCTCGGTGAACCCTTCATGGCAGGTGTTGGCCATCCCACCACAGTCAGGGTCATCTCCATTGCTTTGCTTCACATCAGCAACTCGGTTCAGCCCCTGAAGCCAACATGCACTGTGTCACATAGAACACAAACTAAAACACACTAGTATGTTTTTAAACACCTTGGTTATGTGCATTAAGCTTTTTTACTGAGACTGAGGAAAAGCCAGACACCAGAAGTTAGAGAACATTAATGTACAAGGAAGGGGAGCAGGACACGTGGAGTCACTCTAAAAAGGAACAGCAGATTGTTCACCCATTGCTGCCTGCTCTTGCACCCTGGCAGGCTGGCTTGGAGCATGCCTCCCTCAGTTCTGCAACTATTCACACAGGAACTTGGAAGAGTAAAAATACTACCAAGGCTGAGACTCTGGAGCAGACCATGAAAGCCTGCAAACACAGTTGCCCTTAGTTTAAATTTCCTGTCAGGATATTATCAGCTTTTTCATAGAATCAGCTAGGTTGGAAAAGACCTTTAAGATCATGAAGTCCAACCGTTCCCCAGCACTGCCAAGGCCACCACTAACCCATGTCACTGGGGGCCTCATCTACACCGTTTGTGAACACTTCCAGGGACGGTGACTCCACTACTGCTCTGGGCAGCCTGTTCCAATGCCTGAGCACCCTTTGGGGAAGAAATTGTTCCTAATCTGCAGTCTAAAAAACCTCCCCTGGTGCAGCTTGAGGCTGTTTCCTCTTGTCCTATCCCTTGTTCCTTGGGAGCAGAGACCAGTCCACGCCTGACTCCATCTTCCTTTCAGGTAGTTGTAGAGAGCTAGAATGTAGTGAAGAGAACAGGGATTTCAGTGGGAAACCATGCTGAATAACTTCTGAGGGTTGAGCAGCGTGTCATGGAAAGGTTGACTTTAGCTGTATGTGAAAGATCAGTCTTGAAATGTTTATTATGGGCTTGCTACTGTATTCTGCTCAGTCACAAGACAGTTTGTAACACTCTTAACTGACCATTCTCAGCACAAATTTAATGCAGTGCACTTTCTTGCAAAATGGACAAGGAGAGAGATCATGGGTACCCTAGAATACTAAGTTGCTGCTCTAGAGATACTTTGCCACTGCTGGGGAAGGAGTTGTTCTTTGCACAGTGTGCCTCACAAAAGCCCTCTTAATCTGATTGCCATTACCCACAGTTGTAGAAAGAGAAAATGGCACTTGCCAAATTTGCAGGTCAGAGTTGTGTTTCTGTCAGCTTTGGCAGTTACGTGGCTTCTGGTAATGCTAATGAAGGCAATCTGCTTTTAATTTAAAAGCCTCCCTGAAGGAAAAAAACTAGCTGGCAGTTGAGGGCTTCAGCAGTGTCCTTGTGCAAAACTTCTCTTCCCTTATTTTCTATGGTTTGCTTTAGCCAAGGAGAAACTCTTAATTAAAAAATATTCCTAATGCAGCCAAATATGCAGGAATGTACTTATGCAATAAGTACCTGTACCAGTTCTGCAGTAAATCACTCCTTTGTTTTCATTTGATGAGCAATTCTAATTAACCAAATAAAAATACTGCTTACCCTGCACTTAACTCAGCTGCTTCTCCGATGGGTGGCAGGGTTTTAGATGACTTCTTGGGATTCAGCAAGGCCGAGGTGGTCAAGCGGCACAAGGAAGGAATAATGCCCAGAGGAGCAGTTCCTCTTGGCTGGGATAGGCAGGCCGGGAGCACCGGAGGGTGCAGGCTCTGCCAAAAGGCTTACCTGGGGTCTGTGCCTCCCATGGGCATGGGGCAGAGAGACAGAGGAGCGGGGGAAGACGGCGTTGCTCAGACCACATCTGAATGCAGTTTCTTTGAAGGCATCTTTCCTTTAGTTCAGTAGGTACTGGACTAAGTTATTGGTCCAGTCAGTATAATTCTGTGCTCTGCACAATGGTAAACAGTCTGTGCTTATAGGAGAGCATAAGGCAAGTGTGTCTCTGTGTAAAACACACATGTATACAGTGATGCTGCTGTAGCATCACTGTAGCACTTTCTAGAATCATCTAGAAAGGCTCCAAGTGCCCATGTGTTGTGGTCAGTTGCTGCAGCCCTGAATCCTTCACACCAGCCCAGAGAAGTTGCAGGCAGGAGCTGCACCATGGTACTCTGAATTTTCCTGCTGTGCAGAGTTGAGGACATCTTTGGAGCTGTAGAAATTTGGGGATTGGGCAGGAGATGTCAGAAGACTTCTTAGCAAATATAAAGCGATCAGACTTGCTCAGTCAACAACTGTGGTGGTCCAAGTCCAGTATTGTCACAGGTCCTGTTTTGACAAAGCACTGTCCACTGCAGCCTGTCAGCATCTGGAGCAATAGTAGTTTTATTTATTTATTTATTTAAAGCACATCAAGATAGAGAATTGTCTCTAGCCTTAGGAGAACAAGGTAAAATCTACTGTAAAGCTGTCTTGAAGTATTCCATAACTAGAGTAAGCATTTACAGTGCCAAATGATGAAAACATTTTGCACATTATTGGGTTGTAGTGGCTTCTTCAGCACTGCATTTCATGTGTGCAGGAGGGAGGGGTTTGGTTTGTTTCACAAATATTTCACAATGATTTGAAGCGTGTTTGTTCCTTTTCTCATCACAAATGAAAAATGGCCAAAGCTGTTAGGCCTGTACCTTATTACTCTTTCACACTAATACTTGTTTTGAAAGGGATGAGGAGCTCATGAAAGTGCTGATTCAACCCGAGGCACAGTATTGCTAGCCTTTGCTGTAATATAATGAGTTTTTATAAGCCGGTAGCTGGAGCAATTTTTAATACCCAAAGTTCGGATGTCTAGCAAGAGTCGTGACCACTCTGGTGGTGCTGGAACCAAAGGCTTGTAGCTACAGCAGACTTCGAACAGCTGAAAAGCTGGGAACAGCATTTCAGGGCTGCATAAGCAGTGTGGTTTGCTCAATGGCACTGACTCCATCTGCTTTAAGGGTGTACTGGAGGGATGAAATTCCAGTCTTATTGCCTCCTCCGGGAGGATTTATCTTGGAATTTTGAAACTTAACCTCCTTCTCCATCCCTAAATTTAAATCCGTAACTTCTGACTGAAGACAGAACCATATGTCAGTGAGTCACAGGGCACAGCCGTCCTCTGTGTTAGGAGACTGCTGCATTAGGAGGTTGCTGTAGGAACAAGAGCCAGAAGAAGAACCAGCATGGCAAGAGTCATAGAATCAATGAGGTAGGAGAAGACCTTTAAGACCATCAAGTCCAACATTTACCCCAAGACTGCCAAGTCCACCATTAACCAAGTCACTAAAGATACGAGAGGTGTTGTATGGGATGTGCACTTGGGCTGCCAGTATCCTGCCCTGCTAAGGAGCATGTGAATAGCCTCTCCTGTGCTTGGAAAATGAGCACTGGGAGTGGTGGAAAGATGGTTGGTGTCTAATCCAAAGGTCACCTGAGGTGATCATAGAATGTTGGAAGGGACCTTAAAGCTCATCCAGTTCCAACCCCTGCCACAGGCAGGGACACCTTCCACTAGAGCAGGTTGCTCCAAGCCCCTGTGTCCAACCTGGCCTTGAACACTGTCAGGGATGGGGCAGCCACAAGCTTCTCTGGGCACCCTATTCCAGTACCTCAGCACCCTCACAGGGAAGAACTTCTTTCTAATGTCGCATCTCAATCTACTGTAGCTCTGTCAATTTAAACCCATCCCCGCCGCGTGCCTCAAGTCCCTCTCCAGATTTCTTGTCAGCCCCTTTAGGTATTGGAAGGCAGTTATAAGGTCTCCCTGGAGCCTTCTCTTCTCCAGGCTGAACAAGCCCAAATCCAAAAAGCACCAAAACCATTGTGTTGTTCTGTGGATGCGCCACGGTCTGAAGCCTTGCTACACAGAGGAAGTCACTTAACTGGAAAGCTCATCACCCCAGCAGAGCCTTCTTGAGACTGCAGGCCATTTCCATCTTCCCTGGTGACCTTGGGGAGGGGGCAGATAGTCTGACAGATGGAGGAAATGTGGGTGATGGGCTCCTCCAAAGCAGAGATGGTCTGTTCTTTTAATTAATTAGCTGTTTAATGTGTCTGTGCAGTGGCATGCCTAACTAACTAATGTGCAGTTGCTATGAACATGCGGACAAATGGTAGTAATGGGTGCAGATGGCCGTAATTACCCATGTTGATTTCTGCAGTAATCACACATGCAACACATCAAGTTGTCATTAAAATTGACATGTATTGGGTGATCTGTTTTCCTTCCCTCGCTGTGTATGAATATGCTCTCGTGACCATCCTCTGTACACCCGGGTTCCCTAGAGTCACTGCTGGGCTGTACCCACCAAGCTGAGACAAGGCTTTAGTTTTTACCACATGCACAAAGAACTCGAGCAAGGTGAAGATGACTCTAACTTAGGTTTTCTCTGTGCTCTCTACACCCAGTGCTTTGGACTAAGTATGTTGCCTGATGATGGTGCACAAGGAGGGCTCTAGGTCTTCTGAGGCTTTCATGTATGTGTATATGGTGTCTGGTTGGCCTTCACAGGGCAGCTGGTTCTTGCTCTCAGCCAGGCTTAAAAGAGTTGTGTGTCAGGGTCTTTGGTGCCCTGCAGTTGCCTTGTAGAAACATAAGAAATCATAGAACCATAGAATGGTTTGGTTTGGAAGGGACCTTAAAGCTCCTCCAGTTCCAACCCCTGCCACGGGCAGTGACATCTTCCACTAGAGCAGGTTGCTCCAAGCCCCTGTGTCCAACCTGGCCTTGAACACTGCCAGGGATGGGGCAGCCACAGCTTCTGTGGAAACCCTGTGCCAGCGCCTCAACACTCTCACAGGGAAGAACTTCTCCCTAATATCTAATCTCAGTCTCTCCTCTGTCAGTTTAAAGCCATTTCCCCTGTCCTGTCGCTACAGATCCTTGTCAAAAGCCCCTCTCCAGATTTCTTGTCAGCCCCTTTAGGCAATGGGAGCTGCTCTAAGGTCTCCGCTTTAAGTAGCCTTCTCTTCTCCATGCTGTCTAGGTCACCCCATGGTCTGTCTAGCCCTGCAAGCTGTGTCTGATAGGGCTAGTAGATGATATTTAACAAAGAGTGTGACTGTGGCACCTTTCTTCAGTCTCTCACTTTGTACCCCCAAACACCCAGAGTTTCTGAAGAGGGGATATCATGGGGACATCCCTGCACGGGCATTACAGGCCTTTTGTCCGTGAACTGTCTAATCTCTTTTCAAACCTGCTGGATTGTTTGCTGTTTGTGGTCTGCTAGCACCAACTCCTGTGGCAGCAAACTCTTAAGTTCACCTCCCACTCTGTAAAGAAGCACTTGTCTGTTTTAAACTGGCAAAGCACTTGAGCTTGCCTGGCTGCTCTTTACTCTGATCATCTGGCCAGATGAATCCCTAAAAGGGTTTTTATTAATGAAAACCCAAATGCTGAGAAGAACTTGTATTCCAAACAGTTCAAGGTTTGGGGAAGTGGTCAGACCTTCTTTTTCCTGGGGGTGCCTGGGAGAAAGGAACAATGTCAGATAGTTGTAGTGATGCAGCTTTATAAAGGAAATTGAGCTGCTTGGAGTGACTTGAGGACCTGGGAGATGCTGGTTGGCAACAGGACTGGGTACTGCCAAAACCTCTTTTGACTTCCACACTGAATAGCCTAAACTGGATGATGGGGTCCTTTCAAGCCTAGGGACTGAGGAGCTGCTTATCCATGAGGCTGAGCTGACTAAATGGCAAAGGCAATTTAGGGGATGTATGCATCAGAAAGCATCTCTGAGATTGCTAAATACTGCTCTAGGTATAAGCACTGAACACCATCTGCTCTGGGATAGCTCAGCACAGAGGAGAAAAAGCTCTAGAAACTGCTATTGTCCCGTACATTGCAGACCCAGAGGGAAGCAGGCAAGAAGGGAGAAGCGCTGGCTGCTGCCATTCGCCTTGGGGGTGGCGGTGGGGTGGGTGTACCTGCCCTGCAAACTGCTTTGGGCGAAAGGCTCTGTCAGAATGAAAGACCTGTGGATAATTCATGTGTCTGCACTTCTTTGTGGAGCAGCATTAATCTTTGTATCAGGAGGCTGCTGCTTTGTCTCCGAGGGTTAGATCTTGAAGGTTCGTGATGGCAGTTAAAAAGCTGGGGGTACAAAGGGAAGTTGAAAGAAGGCTTGTAAGAAAAATTCATGTCAGGGAGTGAATAATCTGGAGAGTTTGTGTAAAGGAGAGCCCATCTCAGACTGATGACTTTAACGTAGTCAGTAGTGCAGAAAAGAACTGTAAGTACTCCCAAATCCGATGGCCATCCTTTCTTTCTACAGCAAAAACATCTCTTTTGTGATCATTTCTTTGCAGGCTTTTTTGTCTTTCACTTAGCAGGTATGGGCCCTGTTAAATATTTACTTTTCAACTAATATTTTCTCTATCTGGTTAATCTGTTTTGGGACACTATTTCTTGGGGGGGGTTTAAGCTTGTTTTGTTAGGCTGATGGGTAAAGCTTTCCTTTCTTGACAGCCTTTTTACTCAGTCTTTAAAGCTCCTCTTTGATGTGAGCTCACAAACACAGATCTTATTCTTTTTATTTCTTTCCCCTGTCAGTTTAAAACCAGTTACGAGTACCACAAACTATTAAAAACAATCTAAGCTAAGCTCTCAAGTGACTGATATTCAGTGCCTATCTCTTATTTTCAGGACTCTATAGAGCAGACTTTAGTTTTGAAGAAACAAGAAAGGATGCTGCTTGGTAAAGAACCATGATTGCAACAGCTCAAACAACTGTTTCTGTAAAATTTATTTGGAAAAAGGCAGAGCAGTGGGATGTCCTCGTCAGTTTAATATACCAAGAAGTCAACTGTCCAGGCAGTCATGCTTATCCTGAATACTATGTGAATAAAGCTTTTCCGGCCACACTTGCCCAAGCCTGGAGCTTTGCAGGGGGTTGATGTGGCCCAAGTGCAGGACCTGACACTTTGCCTTTCTGAACCTCATACCATTGGCCTCATCCCATTGACACAGCCTGTCCAGATCCCTCTGCAGAGCCTCCCTATCCTTCAGCAGATCAGCACACCCACCCAACTTGGTGTCATCTACAAATTTACTGAGGGTGCCCTCGATCCCCTCATCCAGATCATAAATAAAGATACTAAACAACACTGGCCCCAATACTGAGCCCTGGGCAACACCACTAATGGTGCTGCTACTGTGTTTTTGCAAACAGTACCTGCCATCACAGAGGTAGGTCTCTTCCCAGAGTGCAGCAGCCTGTTATCACTCACACATCAGACAGCGTCCCTGGGCACCTCAGGGCTGTCCCAGTGCACTCGCCTACTTCTACTCTGACCTTGGGTTTCCATTGTAATCACCCAGGAAACCTGCAGGCACAAGTTATCCCTTTCAGGTCAGGACAGGCCATCTGCAGTGGATCCTTGATGCTGTGGGAGTCAAGTGAGAGTAGGAGAATTAAAAGATTCTTGGTGAACCTTAGTAGAACATATGGCTGTTTTCATTCCCAGACTTTTGTCCATCAGAAGTAGCCGTGTCTGCTAGGTCCTGAAGCTGTCTAGCTAGGAATGAGAACTGGTAGAAATATCTTGGACAAGAGAGCCAAGCATAGCACCCATAAAAGGATACCTGCTTTAAAAACTGCTAGTAGAAAACTTGAATATCTCCTTAACAATAATTCTTCTCGCTTCTACAGCCAGCTCTGGCATGGCAGTGCAAGGTGGAAGACAAGGAATCCTACCACCAAATGATTTTAAGATCCCTTATCTTTACCTTTATCAACACTGTCATGATTTAAACTAAAAAGGATTTTTTCCCAATATGTAATAATTTATAAGTAAATGTTTTTGTGGTGTTTTGTTTATTTGGGTTTTAATCTGGTGGTGTACAATCACCTGGCATTGCTCAGAGGTCCCTGATGAACAGGGAAAGGCGTGTTTCTCTGGGAGTTTGTTGCGCAGAGGTGCTGCTGTAGCTGTGAACAGCAGCAGTTGGGCTGTACTTGGCTGGTTCAGGGCTCTAACAGGCCAAAATAGTGTCTTTCAACTCTATCAGGTTGAGTTTCCCAGTATCTAGATTTTCAGTAGGTGAGGTTTGGTCTGAATTAACCGTTTTCTTATGGGCAATTTTCTCGTATTCCTTTTCCACAGCTGCCTGACAGTCCTTTACAGACATCTGTAAAAGCTGGAGTGTTTGTTTGCAGTAACATAAATATTTAAGTTACCAAATCCCATTGGGACCCTTTATCCTCTCTACTGAAAGACGGGATACCTTGTAAGGCCACTTCTCCATCTCTGAGTCTGCATCCTCCCTGATGGCACGTAACATTTCCTGCTGGCTTGCCCATGCTGCTGCCTTCTCTCTTGGTTCCCATGGCCAGCCTTTGCAAGGCATTTGGCACCCTGCACCTCACAGGAGGAAAAGGACTCTCCCAGTGGCTCCCAGCAGCATCCATGGATGAGCCCACAGAAATGGGAGCGATGGGGCTGAATGACTCTGACCAAAGCGCCATTGCCAGAGCTCTCCCCAGTGCCCACGTTTCTGTCTCAGTTGCTTGTGGACACAGCCAGCTGCTGCTGTCACAGGCTGGGTTTTGCTTTGTTTTGTTTTAATCCATCTGTTTATGTGCCTAAATTTGAGCTCTTTGAAGATCCAACCACTCGTTTAGATCCTTAGGGGAGTACTTTTGAAAGTCTGTCCCTTAGCCTCCAAACAATGTTGTTTATAAACCAGATTTGAGAATGAAGTCTGTCTGCATGGTTTTTCTCCCTCCTTCCTTGCGTTTAGCTGAGTATCAGGATATCTGGCATTTGCTACATCAGAGGGCTATCTGTAATTCATAAAGGAAAGCTCTCAACCTTGTCCAGTCTGGGAGTTAACAGTGCCTTTCAAAATGCGCTTCCAAGATGCAACCTGATCTTAGGTTCTGACCTCTGTTGCAGCTCTCAAGGCTGCATGTCAGCACTGTAGCCTCTGCTTTCACTTTATTTGTGTAAACACCAGCCTCCTACAAAGGAACCAGAAGTCTAGACAAATTGGAGCTGCTTCCTGCATGCCCAGATCACAGGTTACAGGGCTTCCCAAACCAGCCATCTGCCCAAGTTCCTCTCCTTTCAGCAGG
>NW_009910659.1:21084-32006 GCF_000696875.1 Nestor notabilis
AGCATTTGCTAAGGCCCCACGAGGGCTGCCCATGGTATGCAAAGATAGACTGTAAAGACCTTTTATCAGGCTTGACAAGGTGAAAATCTAACTTGTGACACACACAGGTCAGGGTTCTGAGTGTTAGTGAATTTAGTCATGAGGAAAGGATGTGTGCTAGTGGTTCTGGAACCAGAAATCTTCTCTCTGCAACAGAGGCATGCAGGGATGGGTTTACAGCTTCAGAGCAGAGCACAACCTCAGTCATCATGTTTCTGTTGCATCCTCGAACATACACACCTCTGTCAGCAAGCAAGGCTCAGGCCAGGCGGGAGCTTTAGTGCTCTGAACAAACGGGGAAAGGCAACAGGGCTGAAACCTCTAGGTTTCTCGGTTGGCCAAGGAGCAGTTGCTGGCACACTGCGGATTTTAAGAGTAGGACTTTCAAAACCACCTGTGTTGACACAACTGTTTTCATTAGAGCTCTTGACTTTAGTGGAAACTGTCAAGCTGGGAACAGGCACTTTTGTGATCCCAGTCCGACCTCTGTACATTTACTTGGACCTAACTGGCAGCCCACTGACTAATCTTGCCTTATTTTGTCCCTTGAAAAGCTTCTTATTCCTTAAACTGAGGCCAGGGCTGTGTGTATTGGTTAAATATAAGGAAGCGTCATGTGTGACCTATCTGTAGTAAATCCAGAGCTGTGCTCTAGAGAGTCTGTGCCTTGGGAGAGGAGAGTAGGTTTGTATACGTGTGTGTGCAGGCAGGGCTGCTCCTATGCCTGCTATGGCAGCATGCACCTGATCAGATTCCAGCTGTGTCATGCAGGGGAAGTTTGTCACTATTGCAGGGCTGAGAAACACAGACCAGAAACTTCTGGCAACTATACCTGGTTGTTATTAGGAGTGAGCTCTTACCAGAGCAAACTGTCCCAGTTTGGTGCACATGTATGCCAGTAAGGTTTGATCAAGCCTTTGTGGTTTGCAGCACTTGGAAGCTGCACAGCTGCTCCTCTCTGGGATGGGATGGAGCCATCACCAGGAATTGCTCTTGTGCCTGGGAGACCCACACTACTGCTGCTGGTGGTCCTTTCCTTCCTGCGCTGCTTGGCTCTGTGGCCTCACCTGCCCTGCTGTAGGGTCAGCAGGCTGAAAATTGGGCTGAAATTGGGCTTGGGGCCACCTTTGTGGTCCATGTATAGAGCCAGACATCAGTGAAGGGAGGAGAGCCAAAGAGAAGGGATAACCCATCAGAGCAAGCATCTGCATGGCTTGGCAGTCCCTACTGTGGCAGACACCAAATGCAGACGTATGAGGAAGAGTGAAGTACAAGGGTGAGAATATTGTGATCATTTGCCCTAGAATGCTCTCCCTGAATTGAGAGATCTGTGGCTTTGGGTATTTGTGGCTTTGGGTAAGGGTTTAACCTTAGCTTCTTTGGACTTTCTCATTAGGACTGTGAAATGAAGAGTATGTCATGTATTAAGGGAGTTTCAAGCACCTTTTCTATCCTACATCAGGATGGAGAAACGTAGCATGTGATTTCCCACACAAATTCTTTCATCCTGTCACAGAGTAACTAGTTTAAGAGGTCTGCCCATCTAAAATATCACATCCCATTTTGTGATGCGGGGCGCAGGAAATGGCAGCGTAGTTCACGTACTCTCCTTCAATTTCCAGTCTCCTTGAATTTCATTCCTTCTAAGAGATAAATTTGTTGCAGAAAAGCTCAGCTATTTCGGGATGGCGAGTGCTGGGGGGCGGGAGCTGGCTCCCCACAGCCGAGGCAGTGCAATTATACCTGGCAGAAGCAATCCTCAGGCTAAGAAGAATCTGTGTTCATGGGTTTTAAGGGACCTCATCATGTGCCTTACAGCTTAAATGGAAAGCATTAAATGGCCTTCTGTAGCCTGAAGGGGGAAATAACCATGGTCTCCTCAGGGCGCCTTTGCCACATGCTGACTGCCTGGCTTCTTTACAGTTCAGTTCTTTCATTGAAGAAATAGTCTGTCTGGTATGCTGTCATTTTGCCCCATTGCCTGCAATGATGATTTCTTCGTTCACTTTCTGCTATTGAGACTGCAGTTTCTTGGAATTATTCCTTGTCTAATGACTTCCATTGCTAATTTTGTTCTAAGTGATCCCTGGACAGCCACAACCATAAATGCGTGTAGGTGGCTGGGTGATTTGTCAGGGCTCTGCCTCTAGGAGATGCTTAGTTTCAGTACTTTTATGAAGTAGTTTAAATAGTTATCATCTATTTTATGTCTGCATTATAAGGCAATGCTGAAGTATTGCTTTTTTTCATTTTGAAGTCTAAACTTGTTGATTTCTTACATCAGCTCCAATTTTCTGGCCTAAGGCATTCCCATAGGAACGTGCTTGGGCTCCAAGAGCAGAGTTGTGCGAGCCACCCATGGAGGCACACTTGCCTTTCAACCATGGACACGCATCCATACGGACCTGCGTGAGAAACACCCCTTTCATTTGCTCTCCTGACAGGCACAGCCACTGTGGCAGGCTGGTTTTGCAGGCTTACCAGATGATAAAAATACCTATCTTCTGCCTCGATAAGGTATTTATTTCCTCTTACTCCTCCAGCTCCTAAACCAGAGAAAGGGGTGCTGCTAGTGACCAGCAGTGAAGATGAACTGGTCACAGCTGGTAAAATAAGATCCTGCCTCACTTCCCCAGGCATGCTGTAGGATGTAATTGCACCGGTGGAAGGAAGGAACTCATGTTGTTGTTCTTTCAAAGCTACATCATGAGTTAAACAATATTTTTCACTCTGTCATTGCCATTGCTTCTTTGCCATGTTGGAAGCTCAGCACATTAGTGGATATGAATGTTTTATATATGCGTATGTGTATCTCCTCATCAGCTTTTGCATTTGTGAAGCACATCCTAAGAGACTTCAGAGTGGCCACTCAAATAAAGTAACAGCAAAGCATTTGCTATCCTGTTTTGTGGTTGGGGGAATCAATTTGCTATGAAGTGGAAGGATTTGCTCAAAGTTCAGAGTTGTATTTCCTGATTTCCTTGATTTTCATTAATACTGTTTCACTCTTTACTGTACTCTCAAGCTTTATGAGTTTCTGCAGATAAAAACAAGTGACACAGGATGGTCAGAGATAAGTGATTGATTCAGCCAGGCTAAGAATAAAATGAGACTGTTATCTTTTATGTAGGCATGACAAAAACGTGATTCCTCTCGGACCAGTGCAGCTTTAGGCTTCCTTTTATCATAGAATCACAGACTGGTTTGGGTTGGAAGCGACCTTAAAGCTCATCCAGTTCCAACCCCCTGCCACGGGCAGGGACACCTTCCACTAGACCAGGTTGCTCCAAGCCCCTGTGTCCAACCTGGCCTTGAACACTGCCAGGGATGGGGCAGCCACAGCTTCTCTGGGCACCTGTGCCAGCGCCTCAGCACCCTGACAGGGGAGAACTTCTTCCTAATGTCTAATCTACAGGACAGCAACATGGTTCTTGCTGCCTGTGTCACCCTACACCAGAGAGGAAAGGTTTGCTGACTGAATCCAGCTGTTCCCAAGCTGGAGACCCAGAAATGGCTGACTGGGCCAGGCAGGACAAGATGTTCAGGGATGCTATGAGGAGCCTTGATGGGTAAAACCTGTGCTACAAACTAACATGCCAGAGTGTTAAATAACACACATGGTGCAGTTACAGTGGTGCTAATTCATGTAAGAGCTGGTTCTCTCTTAACAAGATTTATATTTTAGCATGAAATTTATGGGTTTAGTCCTTATCAGAGCGTGAATAGATACAATTATTTTTTGCTGGCAATATCATCAGAATCTGTGTTGTTTTGCTGGCTGGGGTTAGGACACTGGCGGAGCCTGAGCAATTTGTCAGTAAAGCCTTTTCTAGGTGGATGTAGGGAAGACAGCGTGAGAGTCTGGGCCACCATGGCCTGGGCTGTCTGGAGCAGGTGGTTATAGTGGCTTTGTGTGTCAGACGCCTCTAATTGCTGTGGCTCAGCTAAACAGTATGCATTTGTTGCTCTGATGAAACACCCTTGAGAGACACGTTGTGCAAATGGCCTTTAGCAAGTCACAAACCAGTGCAGGGGTTGGGGTGTGCTAAACTGTTATCTAAGCAAAGAGAAGAATTCAAAACATGCCATATAGTGTCTCTGGTCACTTCGCATTGTTGGTGTTCAGGATGGGAGAGGGCTTATGCCAGGAGGACTAAAGGGAAGGCTGCAGGTAAGGGGTTGTATTTCCCATTGATACTGTACTGTGCATGGCACACTTGAAAGCTGCAGTCTGAAGCTTGGCTGCCAGCCTTCTGGTGACCTGAACTAAAGACAAGTTATGTCTCTGCTCCTCCTGGAAAGGTGGCTTTGTACAAGCCTTGCTGCTATCCATCTGCAGCAGAGAGGGGTGTTGGGAATGGTGCTAAAATCTGCAGATGCAGCCTGTAGAGAAAGGAAGGGGACAAAAGCCTGCGTGAGCCTCACATAATCCTCATTTCAGTTACCCTCAAATTACAGACAAAGACAGAATATACCACATTTTCCTAGAGCGTGAGAAAAGCAGATCTTGTATCAACACAAATGCTCAATTTGTCATGTATCTTAATGGGATATCCCCTTTGGTGTGGCTTAATCATTGAGCTGGTTCCAGCTGTTGAACCAGCACTTTATGAAATACCCCAAACCCCAACACAAAACTGCATCCGTTCATACGTCCACTGCAGTGTTTTTTAAATGGACCTCCAAAGCAGCACCTTGGTGGGAAAACATCTGCTTTTACACATGGACTTGGTGATAGCCATATAAAATATGCGGGGTACAAGGTCCTTCTGATAATGAGGGAAGCTCTAAAGCCCAGGGAAGACAAGCTGCTGGGTGTTGCAGGGGAATGATGTGTGTGTGTAAATTGGAGCATCTGTAGAATAGCTCACAGATTTTAAGGCCAGGAAGATTGTCCCCCTTTCAGACTCTGGGTTGTGTCCCCTTTGAGAGTTACAATAAGATTCAAAGTATTGTGGGCTGTGATTTATTATGAATAACCTTGTAAGGTGGTTTGTTTAAAAAAGCAAAACAAATAATCCTTACCAATTATGCAAAGAAAACAGGATAAAAATCACTATCAATGAAGTTCAGTGCTTGCATACATATTCTCTTTCTTACTTGAGTGCTGGTCATGAAATTTTACCCGTTGTTCCAGCCTTCCGTGGGTTTTATGAAGACAGATAAGCCATGAAGCAAATCAAGCTTTCAGGAAGTTTGATAAACTCTGCCTTTTTTAATCACCCCGCATAGCTCCGGGTGTAAAATTTACACAGAATAGAGTCTGCAGGTTCAGGGACTAAGTAATCATTTTTCCTGAGTTGCAGAGCGAGCCCAAGAGAGCTGTTAGACGTCCTAAAATAAATAAATATTGAGCCCAGGGGAGAGATGAGTGTGTAATTACCTGAGGTCTGGCTTTTGTGCCCTCTCTGAAAGTTAATTTAAACTTTGGATAGCTGAAATCTCTCTGCATGAGGCAGCACCAGAACCTTGCTGCTGCTGCTGCTGGGGAATTTGTTTGGTGTGGTGTTCTTTCCTGGCTGCTTCCTCACTAAAGTCCATGCACATGAGGAAATCGGTGTCTGGAGGGGAGGTGTATGTAGGTTTTAACTAGTAGTGTGGCCATGAAAGACAGAAAAGAGGAGAATAAAGAGCTGCTCCTGCACTGCCTCCATCCCAGTGCTTGTTTCGGTTTGCACAGCAATGTTTTGTTAGTAGGTTTTCTGCTAGTTTTTGTTTGGTGCTGATTTGCTCATTATACTTGGGAAAAGATGAACATGTGATAGGTGGGGAGAATCAGACTTCAAACGTGTTCAGTTAAGGGCAAGTCAATAGCATGATACAGGCATTGAGTCTAGAAACAAAAGATACTTGTTAGAGATGAATTGTGTGGTCAGGCCTTGGGAAACTTGTGTGACTCTTCATGCTGTCTCACATCAGCGTAAGCTAATGCTCTCTTCCATTGGAAATCCCATTTGCTCTGGTGGGATCGCTGTCATCTCGAATTCAATAGTGCATAGGGAGGTCACGAAGCCCACTGTATGTTTATTTTCAGTTTCTTTAAAACCAGATGTATTTGTCAATGTACGAACTTCTCATAATTCTTATTGAAGTCTTCTGCCTGCAGAAGTCAGCCCAGAGTTGAAGATCTGAGTAGAGAATGGCAGCCTTGGATTTTCTTTTTCTGGCTGTTTTCAGCTCCTCCACATGTACTGTACCCAAGGTTGGTCCTGGCACACACAGGAGCCAGGTTGTGTTCTTTGCTCGCTCCCTCTGCTTCTGTTCAGCCTTTCAGTCTTTCTATATTTTGCCTAGTTGAGGCAAGTAGCAGCTGTAGCTGAAACAAGTGGCAATAGTCTAGTACCTCAGCAATGATGCTTGAAGGAAGACATTACCTTTTTGCATCTGCAGAATTGCCTCGGAGGAGGTAACTAAGTCATTGTAAGCAAGGAGCTCAGATCCAAACTGTACTTCTTGTAACTGTGTCATGTGCAGCCTTTGGACAATTTTGGGGTTATTACTCACGAGGTTTGTCGCTTTTAGTGCCTTTTGTTGCTAATGGAACTGCATTAGCTCTAACAACGATGGTTTTCCTTGAACACATCCTAAATCACAGAAAAGTATCAAGAAATAACTTGGTAAAACCCTTATATGTCAACAGGACTACCCAACAAAACTGTGTGGGATTGCTTCTTTTGCATTTTTATAATGCAAGAAATCATCTGAAGCTGCTCTGGCTTGAAGACAAAACCTGAAGAGACGATGGAAATTCTGCTGTTGCATGTACTTGGTACAGCTGCTAACGGTTGCACTTGAAGGCCTACCTGTAAAACCTGGAGGAACAGCTCCACAAACATAAGTGGTTCCACATTGTATCCCCCTAGTTTCAGCCATATGGAGTGGGATTTTGGCATGTTAGTTCCAAAGGCACCTAAGAAAGTAGATCATTAGCTATTGAATTGGCTGGTTTACTCTGCTTTAGGGCTGAAGAAGCTGAAGTGCATGTTTTCCTGCACAGATGCTTCTGGCCTTGGTTGGTATCTGGCTGTTAGAATCTGGCCTGATTTTACAGATTTTTAAGGCATTAACTCCTGCAGCCGCCTAATACTCTTGGACCTTTTTGCATACCTTCCTTGGTTTTAAGTAGGGAATTTGAAAGAGTTCTTAAATTGGGTGTTAAGACTTTGCTAGTGCTTCTTTCATCTGAAAAACAACACCTAGTTAAATTGGGTTGGCAGTACCAAGTTGCATAAAGCCTTCCTTTTAAAATGCACTTCTTCCACGAGGCACTGAACTTTAGAGCACTGTACACAGACATAGATACAAAGTATAAGAGGTTGTAGGTCTAGATATAGCCACTGTATATAACCATGTAGAAATAAGGGCAGCCCAGAATGTGCTCCAGCACTGTATGTACTGTTTATGACTGTTCAGTGTTGGTTCTACTTCAGTTAAAATGAAATTTCTCTAGGGAATAGGCAGTATCTTCTGCATTTCCACTGTATTTATAGACCAGCATTGTGGTCTATAAATAATAACTGTTTATATGTAGATATAGTGCTCACCTTAACCTTTCTGTTCTCCTTGCAAATAAATAACTGTATTGCTGTCTGTGCAACATTCTTTATTTTCTTTATATTATTAGAGACAAATAGCATTATTTAGAGAAAAGTAAATTGCAGCATAAGGGTATGATATGTTTAGTGTGAAGACCACTAGTCATTCAGTAACTGCACCAGGATGCTGATAGAGATACATGGTGATGCAGTACATGGACATCCCTTTTTGCACCTCAAAACCAGGCACCTGGCTGAAGGGAGTGCACTAAGACAATGATGCTACATGGTGGGGGATGTTTCTGTTTGCTTTAATTGTAACTAACTAGTAGTGATGATTGTGAGCCTTTAGAGCATGTCCTTATACAGATATACAGCGTTCATTGTTACCTTGTCCCTCATCCCATCTCCTTTTTATCTATCAGCTGGGGCTAGCCATGGTTTGTGGCAGTGAATTACTTGTATGCAAGGATCTGTGCCTGGCAATTCTGTGCTCCAGTTCCTTATTGCCCTCTATGCTGTAGACCCATACGGTAAACTTCCATGATGATTAAGCAGAATCCACAAGTTTTTATTTCTTGAACTTTCAGGAGTTACCATTATCTTCATTACCATCAACTGAAGATGGGAGGCCCTGAATTTGCATGGGAATTTCCCCTGCCATTCAGTAAGCTTTATGGGCTATTTATTGTTTATATGGTAAATACCAAGCCTCTAAGGCCTTGCTGTCAAATATCCAGGCTGAATCTGAGAGCAAATGGCTGAATGATGAGCTTGTGTTTCCAGACTTCTCCAGAGGGTTTGGAAGTTGAAGAGGACTAGTAAGTGATACATCTGCCCTTTCTACCTACACAAGTTGAGCTCTGGAAAGTTTTAGCATATAAACCAAATGATGATACACCCTGTATGGGGAATACTTGAAACACTGAGCAAGTATTAGCTCATTTCCTTTTTCAATAATGCTGGATGTGGGTGGTCAAAATGTGCATCTGCATGTGGGATTTCTGCCTTATTGGGGAAGGTGAAACAGCAGGAGGACAGTGCTGGGAAGCAGAGTGGGACTTTGAAAAGCTCATGGGGCTTAATGCAGTTCCTGCATTAATGTCATATAATACATTATAGGTATTCCCAAGGCAACTTCAGGTATTTTACATAGGCCAGCCTGTGCTTGGATATTCTTGCTCTCCAGGTTCTGATCTGTCTCCATCAGTCATATAAGCAGATTAGCCTCCTGAAAGAGCCATAAGATTTGTCAGCATAAATTTTTATGCAAGTAATGGCTCTGCATCTTCATCCTGTACTTGATCTGTAATGCTTTCACTTTGACTTACTTTCTTACCCGTGAGAATGAGGAGTAACGTAGAGACCTTTTCTTGTTAGGTTCCTGCACATTAGATTCCTGCACACAGTTAAATTGCTGTGGCTTGCACAGTAATTTAAATACAAGTATAAATCTGGTCTCCCAGGCATATTGGCTTTTGAAATCCTGAAACTGCTGCATCTCTACCCACATAGAGCAATCTAACCTCCTTGGTTTGGAGAAGGTTCCTTGAGGTATTTATCCAGAGGCTTCATGTAGCAGCATATAAAAAAGTTTCTGTTACTCACCTCCAGTCTGACCTCTGAAGACCCTTATTCCATGTCCCAGAAGGAAACTTATTCACTGTGGTAAAGTACAGCTCTGGCATCCAGTCCCAAATTGCTGAAACTGCACAGGGGGACTTCTTTTGTTGAGTCCTCTGACTCAGTCCCTTGAGCCACTAAACGGACTTACAGAGGCTGATTGTCTTGCTGTAAAACATCTGCCCAAATAAACTCTTTCTTTACAACCAAGAGCAATCTCTCCTCACTGGTTCTAAGTTACATCCACTAGCACATCATGGCAACTACACAAAGCAGTAGAGAGGTGTTCTACTTTGAATTCTTGGAACAAATATTGGGAATGAGTGCTTGCAGCTCATAAATAAAAGGTTTATTTTATATAGGTAACTGGTGGCATGTACCCAATTTTCTGGGGGAAATCTCCATTAAGTTGAATGACCACATCAAAATCACAGAGAAGAAACCAAGAGAGCTAAGAAGTGACGAGACAGGCTTTTGAAGACAGTTTGGAAGCAGTTGGAGGATTGATGTGGCTGACAGATAAGAGGGTTGTTCAGGCAGCAGAGGTAGGAGACGGGGGATGATTTTTATAAATAATGTTAAAATAATCTGAAGGGACAGCACAGAGAGTAGGGAGAGGTGAGCTGGGAGAATGAGAGACATGTTTTGCATTGAAAACAATGACCCAGCTTCCACTGAGCAAACAGGAGCTTCGTGTGTATGGCCAGAAGCTGATTTGTCAGTACATCAGTGGAGGAGAAAACAGTCAGCAAAACACGTAATTCTTCCCTCACATTTACAGCATTTTTCAGCATTGCTAAAACTGCTTGGTATGGATGGAGGAGAGTCAGTGGCCTTTCAACGGGTGCCTTTAGTGATAAGCCCTGTTTAAGGGTAATTTCACTGCTGGTAATTAGTTGACACTATGCAGCTGTGATAGTAGCACATACAAAATACTATTAGAGATCAAGCTCAAAGTCTGGTGGGAAAGATAAAGGAAACAACTGTTCTTTCCCCTCCAATACATGAGTTGGGCAGCAATGAGTGAAGAAAAAGCTATGTGTCAGGCACAAAACAAGCGGGTTATGGGTTGTTGGGGTTATGTCCCATGCATGTTATGCATGCGTAACTCCCAGTTTCAAGTATCAAAATGCAGTTTCTGGTGCACAGGATGGTATTTTCTTGCTGCTCTAAAACTTGCAGTGAACTATTAAACTGCAGCAGGATTTCATCCCAGGGCTGCCCACACCTCAGTGTTGGATGAATTGACCTGGAAAGCAAACGTGTATGTTCTCTTGTCAAATTCATAAAAGACTGAGATGGTATTTGAGAGTTGAAGCACTACGTAAGTAAAAAATTTGATTATTTTTGGAAAGATGCTGTGAAAAGTGGTCGTGATGTATATATTAGCTCACCTGAGGGCAAAGTGGACTTCTTAACGGAGAAGGAGGAGAGCTTGAGGTTAGGTCAGTGGGCAGAGGTCGTGCTGTAAAGCACCTGAAACCCTTGATCTGATGATTGTGCTGAACAAAGTGCTAACTCTTGATGATGCTGGTGCACAGCTGCTCCAGGAAAGCTGGTTTGCTCCCTGCAGAAGACAGCAGTACTTCAGTTAGGTTTTTTTTTCTTCTGAGACTCTTTGCTCCATCTTATGTTTAGAAGAACTGGAGTGACCGGTAGGTAAGTGTGCAGCATGTTCACTGCTTTTGTGTAACTTTTCCTTTCCTTTCCTTTTTCCTTTCCTTT
>NW_009910660.1:0-24076 GCF_000696875.1 Nestor notabilis
AATTTGTTGCCACCAAACCAAGCGTGTGGTCCTGCTGTGAAAAGCAAGACTGTGGATTAATGCACACAGCGCACCAAAACCACAAGATGATGATGACCACAAGAGCACATCTTTCATCGTCAGGCAGCCCTCGTAAGGCCAGTTTGGATAATTTATGACAGAAATAGGTGGAAAGGGGGATGGGCAAAGAATGCTGGACTTTGAATTTCAGCATGACCAGTTCAGGTGAGAACACTGCCTGTGAGAATTTGGAGGCTAATACCACTGAAAGATGTCCACATGTGGGTTAGATCATTATGCACTAGGAAGGCTTTAGCTAAAGCTGATTTTATCTTTGTTGAGTCAAAATTCACTAAAAAGCTTATAAGACTCCCAGCCACTGACAGATTGCTGTGAAGACAGACACCAATTCCCTGCAACAGCTTTCACAGAAAATGATGATACAAAAACAATCATGTAAAGAGCCAGAACAGCCTACTTCTGATGGGAAACATTCCTAATTACATCTGGTTTCAGACCTACATGAGGCAGGCTGCTTCCTTTGCCAAAAGCATCTGAGAGCTGTCATAAATTAAAGTGGAAATCTCCAAAGTTTAAACCACACAATCTACAAAACCATATTTCATGTACATCAGGCACTTTTCAAAATCAATGACAACCATCTGAAGCAGGCAAGAGATCATTCTAAAACTCACTAGCAACTGCAATGGATTTATTAGTTCAAAAGTACACTCATACGGAAACAGCGTTTGATGTGGCATAATATATTCTATCAATTTCATTTCTGAAGAACTATATTATTGAAGCTGCAATTTCTACATACAAAAGAACAAAATATGTGATAATAGATGTGGGCCAGCAAAAACTACATATAAATAAATCTGTCTTTTTTTCTAGGACTGGAAATGCCTGTCAGAAGGTGCAATAAGTGCTAGGGCAGCAGATCTTAATCCCAGCAAAGAACAGTCCTTTCTTGAAAGAGCATTTTATGTATTAGAGACCTACTTCTGTCTCTTTTAGCTTGTATATCAGAAGGAGAAAATGTTCAGTACCTGTCTCAAGTGAAGTTACAGATGCAGCTCTAGACACAGTAAAATAGCATTACCAGGGTAGGCAACATGTAGACTGGTTTTTACACACTGAGTTGATGATTTCCTTACAAGCTGATCAGGTTCCGAGTTGTGGAGAGGCCTTTCTATCCCTGTATAAAAACCCAAAAGGTTGTATGAGGTGAGACAGACTGTTAAGTGTTGTCAAAGGCTGCCTGTGAAACAGGCTCAAGTATCTGGTCTAATATCAGACACTGAAAAGATCTCCGTAGCAGTGACCAGGGCCCCATAATCTGCCTACTCCACAAAGCAGGACCTCCTGCTGCTTGCTCTCCCATGTGGATCGGTGGCTTTAGTTGTTAACCAAGTGACCTTTACAGGAAATGCCACATCCACATGATGGGGATACAAGTCTGAGTCCTCTCATCCTGGTGAAGGAATTGAATGGAGGTCTCCCGAACTCTGGACATGCTATGGAAAGGGTAGTTAACATACAGCGCTGATGCATCTCAACGGAGAGGACACGACATAGGTATCCTCTCTGCAAGAAGACCAAACGCTCTGACCACACAGCAGACCAACAAGCACAACCTGCAACACTACATCAAACACTTGTATTTTCTTTGTTTGCCTCCAGGCTGCTCCCAATCAGTGTGAAAAACACCCCTCATCTTCTACCAGAACATTGTTTCATCCCCAGAGAGGGAGACGATATTTTGTGGAGGCACCAGAGCAATCCCTAACCCCCAGCCACAGAGGTCTTAACAGATCTCAAACTGTCCTAATAGGGGTTAATCACTGCAGGTGAGGAAAAAACTAGTAGGCAGTTAGTGATACAGGGGATGGACCAGAAGCCTGGGGTCAAAGGAGAGGTATGCCAATAGAGACACATCCTGAATTGCTCTATTGAGATACCTGCTCTTGAATTAGGGATCCTACAGCCATGGGACCATGGGCAGCTTCTACCTAAGTGATTTGCTCAAGGCAACGTAGGAGGAGCATGGCAGAGCAAGGACCAGCATCGCAGAGCTCTGTTAATCTGTGCTAAATGAGGTCCTTGTTGATTTTGCTCCTGAATTAGTCATGTTAATATGCTGCTGCAGCCCAGCAAAGCCAGACACAACACACAGGGTACCGAGCTGCAGGAAATAAGCCTTTTTAGAAATGCTTGGCAACAAGTTAGGGTAAGTCAAAGTTCCTCCTCTGTTCTCACCTTCCCAGCAAAGAGGAACAGTGGAAATACCAAACAAGACACATAAGCACTAAAAAGTGGGATTTTGAAAGCATTAGTACACTTCTGGTAATCCCAAGTGTTATTAATAGCATCAGGGTGGGCATTTATTTTCCCCACACTGAAACTAGAGTTTAATCCCCTATTGATTGAAGCCAAAGTGCAGGACACGCTGCAATTTACATGATTGATTCGTGTTCCTTGAGGGAATCAAGTCATCTGGAAACCAAATTCTTTCTTCCCGTATAGGTCCCTGTTAGATAAATGTCTCTGTAAGCAGAATATCTTCTTTAAACCAAGGGCAAGAGGTCAAATACACTGCTAGCAAAGGCAGGCAGACCTGCAGTGAAGTCCAAGAGGAAAAACTAACCCCATAAACACGTTTCCTTAAGTTATGGGAAGGTGACTTAGCTTTATGAAAACCAACTTTTTTAAGACTGAGAAATGAAATGATTCCATATAGAAGATACACTTGGCAGCACCCAGAAAATGATATTCACCTATTTATATACACTGAGAATGCACTTTTCTTCCTGAAATAGCAGGTTATTGCAAGAGCCCAATCTGGTGTCCAATTCAAACAGCTGGGATGTGCTCTGTGTTTCAGAAGGCGCCCCTACTAAAACTACTAGTCTTCATTCGGGCATAAAATGAGAAGCTTGAACATCCCAGTCACTTCATGAAAGAAAGACTGGAAACACATTCAGAAACTGCAGATTAATCACCTTAGGAATAAAGCCAGAGGGAGGAGACAGCCCTGGGTGCCGCTGCTGCGAGTGCTTGTGATCGACAGCTCCTTGAGCATTGTCTTTAAAAGCTTCATGTCAAAGTTTCTCCAGTCTCCTGACAAACAGAGTCTTTGCTACTTTCAGCCCAGCAGGGTAAAGTGTGATAACTCAGAAGTATTTCTGCTTCATTTGAAATAGCAGCAGCCATGAGTAGGTAATAGAAAACAAAGTTCTTCTCGTTGCTGTGAATCTCAATGATGCCATCTCAGGCTTTACTTCTATGTTTGCCATGCAGAGATTATGTGCCTTAGGGGAGGGAAAGGAAAATACAGCATTCATACATGTATACATTTATTTATATGCTGAATGGCATGGGGATAGCGTACAGGTGAGCTTTCTGATCTACAGCACTCAAAGCCAAGAGCTAAGTAATTCAGTAACCATAGAATCATAGAATCAACCAGGTTGGAAAAGACCTTTAAGATCATCAAGTCCAACTTTCCCCCCAGCACTGCCAAGGCCACCACTAACCCATGGCACTGAGGGCCTCATCTACACAGTGTTTGAAGACTTGCAGGGACGGTGACTCCAGCACTGCCCTGGGCAGCCTGTTCCAATGCCTGAGCACCCTCTGGGCAAGGAATTGTTCCTAATCTCCATCTAAACCTCCCCTGGTGCAGCTTGAGGCTGTTTCCTCTTGTCCTGTCACTTGTTACCAGGGAGCAGGGACCGACCCCGTCTCACTGCAATCTCTTTTCAGGCAGTTGTAGAGAGTGATAAGGTCCCCCCTGAGCCTTCTCTTCTCCACACTAAACCCCCCAGGTCCCTCAGCCGTTCCCCATCACACTTGTGCTCCAGACCCTGCACCAGCTTCATTGCTTTTCTCTGGACCCGCTCCAGCACCTCGATGTCCCTTGTACTGATGGGCCCAAATGTAAAGTTTTGACCTGGTTTGTGTAAAAATCTCATTTATATTTTCTGATTTAAGTGGAAGTGGGCAACCATTGCCCACCCCAAGAGCTGATGTAACCCATCCAGTCCCAAGGCTGGTCTGTTTCTATCCTACTAGCAATATACCACCTCAAACTGCTGAAGCGTGCTGAAGGTGAGAGACACCTCTCTGCAAGCTGCACATGAAAGTTGTTGTGAGTAAAAGATTTGTTATTCTAGGCTTTTTTTCCTTCCTTTTCTCTTTTATGTATTATTGATGGCTTATGTAAAGAGATTCAAGACTTCCCTGTGCACAGTATCTTCCCAACAGGGTAAGTTGTAAGGAAATCACTATTGGAAGACACATCTATAAAACAAGGCCAATGAATTACTTCTTCATCATCTCCACAGAGAATGACTTTTACTCGTTCACTGTTACAAACCCCTCTTCTTAAATTTAGCTGTGGAGAAGGTGATCACTCTCTCATTCACACCAATGTCTTGGCCATTGGGCCAGTGGGAGGAGGTGGGTGAGGCAGCATTTGGGAAACGTGTTGCCGAAGCTGTGCTGAGTCCTTGGAATGAGCCTGGGTATTTAGTTCAGTTCCTGTCTTCCCAAGTAACTTTTCATTTTGATGTGTCCCTGTGCAGCCGCGTCTCAGCTGGATGTAACAGTGGCAACGCTTTGAAAGGAAAATTGCTTCCCATTTCTCACAGTATTTCGTGCATAAAGCATCCCTTACAACCACAAAACGCAAGTGCTCAGCCTGTGTAGAGCAGGGCAGTTACTGGGGCCTCAGGAAATGGAATGGCTGAGGTCTTCTCTGCTCTTCCAGTCTTAAGCGGGACAGATCAGTGATCATTATTGCCATGACCAAGGGACCCAGGACTATACTGGCACAGGGCAGTACTGGGAAGAGAAGGATGATGATTCTTCCCTGTGAGGGTGCTGAGGCGCTGGCACAGGGTGCCCAGAGAAGCTGTGGCTGCCCCATCCCTGGCAGTGTTCAAGGCCAGGTTGGACACAGGGGCTTGGAGCAACCTGCTCTAGTGGAAGGTGTCCCTGCCCGTGGCAGGGGGTTGGAACTGGGAGCTTTAAGGATGCTCCCAGCCCAAACCAGTCTGGGATTCTGTGATATTTCTGGCCACTTTCACATTTAATTTCAAAATTATTTGAAAAAAAGCAACTGGGATTTGTAAATTTAGTGCAATGAAACTAAACTGAGAAAATGAAAAAGCGTCAGGTTTTTTCCATAGCCAGAGAGTATGTTCATTTCTGCTTGTTTGTCAGCCAGAATCATGCAAAGAAACATTTATTATCTATGACCAAGAACAGTTTATTGTGTCTGTTTAAATGGGTATGAAAGAGCTTTTGGAGGAACGTGAAGCTCTATTTATGCTGTAGGCAGCATCGCAGTAGCAGAAGACATATTTCTATTCACTTCTTGTGGGAGGTGAGGGTTTTATTTTTCCTTTTAAAGCATGTTTGTACATAATGTTGTCAGAAGGTGCCAGACAACACCATAAACACAAATCCTCTGTTATTTGTCCATTAAACAGCCCAGGCTGTCCCCAGCACCTCAGGTACTGCTCCTCCTTGGTTCCTAGTCCTAGCTCCTCCATGGCTCCTAGCCCTCCCTAATGCTGGGAGGGCTGCAGGGCATCACTTGGTCTAGTTGAAGATGTCTCTGCTCACTGCAGGAGTGTTGGACTGGATGATGTATGAAGGTCCTTTCCAACCCAAACTATTCCATGATCACCTCCTCCTGCACAGGGAGCCTGTGCTGCTGCTGGACCGTGTGTACCTCCCTCTGTGCGGCTCACCCTGTGAGATACAGCCACTGTTCTTTTGTTAACACAGGTATTTGTACCACATTTAACCCCGATAAGATCTATTACAGCCTCTCCTTAAACCGGTGTGCAGTTTATCCTTGCTGCTCCTGAGGAGAAGTATTCAGAGCCCAGTAAAACAACTCCTTAGAATCACTATTGAGTATGAACTTAACAAAACATCGCACCCAGGGATTGACTGCGATCCCTGAGAGCGCTGCCGATGCCCTTCTCTGGTTTCTCACCTTTGTTACACCAAGGATGGACTCAGCTGTACAGTGCAGTGGTTCGGAGGAGATGGAATATGTGAGTTATTGTGTAAGCTGAGGATTAGAGTGGGCCAGGAATGAACAAATGCTTGACAGAAAAACAGCATGAACTGGAAGCGTTTCCTTCAACCCAACACAGCACGAAACCCTTCACACCCCAGACAGGTCCCTGCAGTGTCCGACAAACCACACTTATGGCAACGATGACTGAAAACATCCATGTCCCTGTGCTTTGCTGGCAGCGCAGCTACGAATCATCTCCAGCATTACAAGTGCACCTCAGACACAAAGGAGGTGAAAAAAGTGGCTAATTTTAACCCATCAGGACTGTTTTCAGGCTGTCAGGCCCGAGTTGTGTGCCTTTGTGAGGGGAAAAGAGAAGGAAGGGACCTAAGAGCACTTCAGACAGAATTAACGGCTAGCAGGAGCACATCACTAGTTCACAGAAATCCTGCAGCCAGGATTTAGCAGAGTGAGATGTTATAAATCCCCGATTCCCTTAAAAACAGTAATGCCAATCATTTCAGGTTTGTTATTTACTGCCTGCCTACACGGCTGCCTTTCAGTTTGAGCACTCGAGGAGAAATTTCTTTGGACTTGCAGCGATCAAACTTCAACATCCAATTCATGTCTTTAACTCCAGCACCTCCAAAACTTTGTGAAGAGAAAAATCGGTCTTTCACTTAAATTTTAACACAGGACAGACCCAATCTTGCCTTTTTGCACAAGGTGGCAAACTCTTCAGAAAGAAATGAAGTAAAATAGAATTTACATTATTGGATGGGGCTGGTGGGGAGAGAAACTTTAACATTTACATTCGGGGGTTATATAGAGGGTTTTTAAAGGGAGAAAGAGATCCAAAACATTTACTAGGGGAAAAAACCCATGCAAAACCTGTCCAGAACTCAGGCTGTATCGCTCCAACCCTGTTTGCTTATTAAATGGAAATAGAAACAACCAACGCAGGATGTTCCATCTTCTGATTAAGAAGAGGAAAGAAGAGGGGAGGGAATGGTTATCTCTGTTTGCAGTACAGCACGCTGACTTCCTTATTTTCTTCTTTATTTGGTAACTCATTTTTACAGCTGCTTATTAATATTTCATGCTGCTTCTAAATGCAAGGCAGCCACTGCTCCTTTTGTTGCGCTTCACAATGGCTGAGTGACAACAGTGGCTCTGACTCCAGGCTACTATCTTCGACTATCTGCTGGGAGAGACACATTGCTGCCCTTCCTTTGTCACCCAGTCCCTGACACAGCGCTGACAAATGCTGACATGCCCTGTCATTCCCTTCCCCTTCTGATAACAGAGATCTGCCACTTTCCATTGCGTGGTCTGCACTCTTGTCCCCCCAAAGAAGCAGCTGGACGTTAATGATGCTTGGTGATGTGCAGGTCTGCTTCTGCCAGCTGCTTTTCCTCCCGTTACATATTTGGATTGACCATGCTTCAAAAAGCACAGACTTTAAATGCTGCTCTGGGACCAGCACCCGGCTTCAAGCTTGTGTGATAATGGTGTCTCCAGGGGGTTGAGGAGCAAAAATGCTCTCTTTTTTCAGCAAAAGTGATAGGAGACAGTGCCAGGTTTTAGGACAGATCATGAAAGAGCACAGATGGAAAGAACTCTCTTTGCTATCGGTTCCAAGGAGTTTTTAGGCCTGAGCTGGCAGGATGCAGTGTAAGACTGCAGAAGGCTCCCCAGAGCCTGCGCAGGGTGGTGCATGTTGGATGTCCCATGCACCTTCCTTCTGTGCTGCAGCATCACAAACTGCTTCGCGGAAGTTCATAAAGGAAATGATCCTTCTCCCTTCCTCAGATGCCTGGAAGGGGAGGGTTTGTTTCTGTCAGAACACAAAGTGTTCTGGGGCTCCCTCTGACCCTGACAGCAACTTGCAGCCCCTTTCTCTCCCTCCCTGCCTACAACAGGGTGCACATGCTTGACGCATTCAGACAAAACCGTTCTATTCACTTGATGTGCAATATCCATTACACAGTGTCTAAGCGCCTGTTTGAGTTGCTGATTCCAGAAAAGGGCTGGGAGCCTTAATGAGTTTCCTCATTTCCAGCACTTTGATCTGCCCAGATAAATGAATGCGGGCAAGTGCAAAACAAGCATTAAGTCATCATAGGCAGAGATGCCAATACCAGCCTATTGAACCCACCATGCCCTCACGCATGCAGTGCCTTCATGGGGCATATCCAGCATTCAACCAACACACCCCTGGCAAACGTTCACTCCGCGTTGCTGTTACAAACAGAGGGGACAAGATGTTACAAGGGCATTCTTTTTCCTACTGAGACACTGAACACTGCTTCCTTTATCCTTAGCTACAGCAGCGCCGTTACCAATTACAGTCACTAAAGGAGAGGAGCTGGCACTTGTTTGAACAGAGTGCTCTCCAAAGCCCACTGAAAAAGGACCTCCTTTCTTTCACTGGATTTTGGATCAGGCTCACAGAGACCTGATGGCTTAGAAAGCATTTTTTTTTCTCTCCATTCCTTTGTTACTTCTCCATCTCATGTTTGTGACTGGAAACCTTTTTTTCCCCATCTGTACACCCAGTGACAGGAGGTTGGGGCTGCATTACCCACCATCTCTATAAAATCAGAAATGTTAATTAAAAAGCTGCACAAGAGGGCTGGAACTATTACAAACTAGAAAGGGAACGAGGCAGAACAGCAAACAGGGGCAGACTTTTGATGTCCTTTGCACATGATGTTTTTCCCCATTAGAATACTTTCATGGCTGTTCCACGTGCTTCTCACAGCTCAATTCGTCTTGCACATGGATCTTACTGAAAGGTAATAAGTGACTCCCAGCTAGAGGGCTAATTAACATGTAATCTTTGACATTTTTGAATCATCGGTGGCTGCCAGATGGGTTTCTCCCTTTTACTCACTGAAATCTATTGCTTGAGTGTTTGAAGATTTGATGTCATGTTACATTTTCCTATATTCATCTCGACTGCTGTCTTCCGCTCCCATGGTGGGAAGGGGCACTGAGTTCTGGGTCTGAAATTAACTGCAAAACTCTTCTTGAGCTCAGGGGGTAAAAATCTGATCCAATGGTGACTGTGTTCAGAGATCGAAATTTCCTTCCCTTTCCTTTCTCTTTTCCTTTTTCTTTTCTTTTCCTTTCCCTTTCCTTTTTTCCTTTCCTTTCCTTTCCTTTCCTTTCCTTTCCTTTCCTTTCCTTTCCTTTCCTTTCCTTTCCTTTCCTTTCCTTTCCATTCTCCTTTCCTTTCCTTTCCTTTCCTTTCCTTTCCTTTCCTTTCCTTTCCTTTCCTTTCCTTTTTCCTTTCCTTTCCATTCTCCTTTCCTTTCCATTCTTCCCTTTCCATTCCCCTTTCCTTTCCATTCTCCTTTCCTTTCCATTCTTTCCTTTCCTTTTTCATTTCCATTCACCTTTCCTTTCCTCTTTCCTTTTCTTTTCCTTTTTCCTTTCCTTTCCTTTCCTTTCCTTTCCTTTCCTTTCCTTTCCTTTCCTTTCCTTTCCTTTCCTTTCCTTTCCTTTCCTTTCCTTTCCTTTCCTTTCCTTTCCTTTCCTTTCCTTTCCTTTCCTTTCCTTTCCTTTCCTTTCCTTTCCTTTCCTTTCCTTTCCTTTCCTTTCCTTTCCTTTTCCCCTCCCTCCTCTCCTCTCCTCTCCTCTCCTCTCCTCTCCTCTCCTTTCTCCCTTCCCTTCCCTTCCTTTCCCTTTCCCTTTCCTTCCTTTCCCTTCCCTTTCCCTTTCCCCTTCCCCTTCCCTTTCCCCTTCCCTTTCCCTTTCCCTTTCCCTTTGCCCTTCCCTTTCCCTTTCTCCTTCCCTTTCCCCTTCCCTTTCCCTTTCTTTTTTCTTTCCCTCTCTCCTTTCTTTTCCCCTTTGCTTTCCTCTTGTCCATTTGGGGACAAAGTTTCACCTCCATACCCAAGGCTCTGAGCAGTGAAGAGGCAGTGTGCCTAGACGACTGCAGCAGCCGCTGACGCTACCCTCCATTAAGGGCTCCCTCTCTTGCTGCACAAACAGCTCAGCTGATCCTGAAGCAAGTACTGAACCCGATGCACAAAGGGAACGTGATCTGAGATTACCCTCTATTATCAGAATGCAAATCAGAAGAAGTCCAGCAGCTGCTCCACAAGGCAAAATCCACAGGGAGAGTGCGAGAGGCTGGGCAGCTGAGGGTTGTCACCTCTACATCCTTCCCAAGTTGCTAAGACAAAGGTCCTTTATTTGCAGTGCACTCACAGCCTGAGCAGCTTTGGCAGAATAAGCTACAGGTAAAGTACCTAACTGGCACTGCAAGTACCTCAGCATTCACCTTGCAGACTGGTCGAGTAGGGACTGTAATTTCTCAGGTAACTGGAACACAACTGAGATTTCAACTGCTACAGAAATATTTGATAATGTTAAATAAATGACTGTAACTGCATTAGGTATAATAAAATGGTGTCTGTTAGTTAATAATATGCACGTCTCTAAATACAGCGCTTGCAGTAAGCTCCATCTTGCTCACCTTTCTGCATTACAGTTGGATCCTCACCAGTCTTAACGTGGCTGAGATTCCACATCAGCTCAAATGGTTGTAATTACCTGTCCTTGAAATGTTATCAAGGAAGCAGGATTATATAAAAGGATTAAACATACACATAAAAACAACATACTGAGTAACATAAGAAAACACACAGGTGGGCTAGCCTCTGGATCACTCATGAAGGCTGAAAAGTTGGGAAAGTGCCCTGTCCTATAGAGCTGTGCATGTTCTACATCTTGTTTAGCTTGTTCAGAATGACTGCAATAAACTGTCAGCTGTACCCAGAAGAAAGGCCACTACGATGTTGTAATAACTTCAGTTACTCTGGGCCACTTGCTAGAAACAGCCACAGCTTCCCAAGTCGTTCAGTTCGTCTGAATGTCATGTAAATATATGTATGTTTGACACCAAGTGATGTCTTTGGTGTTTTCTCTTAATGTTACTGCAAACCAGGCAAGATAATAGCAACATTCAGGAAAGAGTGATCATTGTGTTAATGGTGGTCACAGAAGAAAGGCTCAGGCTCAGTGAGCTCTGAATCGAAAACGAATTTTGCAGAAGAGGTAAGGAATAAACGGGAGAATCTGAAGCCCAAACCCATAAGGAAGTGATTTACTGCAATTTTCTGTGGGCTTTATAATCTTAAAGTAGAACAGAATTCAAGCCTTTTAACAGAGAGCTCTGCCACATTAACATGTTTGCTGCATCACCACCACGAAGAGGCTCTACCCACTCTAATACGCTGCCCCCCGGTCAGATGAAATGGCTCGCACCTCACGTTCAGTAGATGGTTAATTAAAGCAAGCTGATAAAGCAGACAAATTCAGCCAAAGGAAAATTAAGCAGCACAGAAGATCCCGTTGCCAAGGCAGAGACGAAACATACGGAGCAGATTGAGAGAAGCTGCTGCACTCCCAGAGAGCGCAGTGCTGGCCACAGCAAGGAAACACAACCAGAAATCAACGGCAATGTGTTCTACACGCTGAACAGGAGACCATGCCATGGAATGCATGACCCAAACGCTGTGTTTGCTGAAAGTAAAAATGAGAGAGAGACAGACGTTGTTCAAAGGGCAATCCAGTTTACCATGGTTTATGGAGAGTAGATCAATGTAAGAAAGTTCCCAACGAGAGAAGAAATTAATTGCAGTCAGCGTTGCTGCTGTATGAGCAGAAAGGTCACCGAGGGTCTGGAGCAGGAGCTGAACAGACTGAAGGTTTCTATTACACAGTGTTAGATGGAATTGCAGAACAATTACTTTTGCAAGCTTGCAAAGGATTAAACTGATTTAAAGGGGGTGAATCGAACTGGAGCCCACTGCATCAGCTGTGTGAGAGTAATTAATATGCAGATTAGGGAAAAATTACTCTGTATTAATGCAACATTCTCCTTTCAGAATTTCAGTGACATCTCAGGCCTCAGAATAGATAGATGGTGTGGAAGATGTCTTCCAAGTTCCTAACGTACCAATGAATTAATTTTCCAGGCTTCTTTTTAATGCCAAACAACTTAATTTGGGATTTAGATTTGAAGTTCTGGTTTTACAATACAAATTTAAAAAGTATTTAGCAAAACAATGTTCAAATGACTTACAAATGAGTAATTTGTAAGTAACTATTTATATAAGTATATATATGCAAGTACATTTATATATGTTTGCATATATTTGTGTACTTATTTGTATACTATATCTATGTATACAAATATAGTACACATACTATAGTTATATATAGATATAGGTAAATATAGATACAGGGATATATAGATACATAGATATAGGGCATATATCTATCTATAGATATATAGATAATAGAGATAGATGTACTTGCCTTGGCTTGCATTTGTGCTTTGCAGCTACGTAAAGGTCCCAGAGAGCATTAGACATGCTTAAATACTCAAGCTAATTATTCCCATATTCGTACTGCAGTAGCACTCACAAGCCCATCATGCACTAAGGTCCAACTGCTTTATTCATTCAATCAGTCAGACCTGAAGCTGGATGGACAGAGCTGGATGGTTGTAACAAGGTCAATCCGCAGTCCCAGCCAAGGCAAGGTGATGAATTGGGTCTGGCATTCACCTATGGAATGTAGTAGAGCAGCAGGAGACTGGAGCAGGAGGCATGGCTGCAGACAAGGCTACAGGGTAGGTCTGAGGTCCATCCAGGACACTGGAGCTGAGGCATGACTGGAGACAAGCTACCTACAACCGAGGTCCAAGGTCCTTTTAGGAAACAAGGCCAGACACATCTCCAAAATATCCATGAAATTTCCAGTGTTGATCCCAGCTTCCAAAACACTTTTGCCGTCTGTCGGTTGTGTTATACCTATTTATGCATACTTCATAAGCATACTGTTATACCAGTCATGATGTAGGCAAGTACTCTCGACACCCATACTAAGAAAGGAGAAATGAAGCCTGGAGCCCAAGTTTTGTTACATACTGCTTGATTTTCAAACATCTCATGATATTCAACACTTCAAAGCACTCCTCACCTCTCAGAACCAGACCTGAACTTCTATATCCGTGCAATCTTCAAGATCATCATCTTATCAGTTTCCTTTCTAAGATTACTAGATTTAAGATTGAAAAAAATCATTTTCAATCAAAAAAATTTAAATGTAATACTTAAGATGTAGGTACCTGTCACTAACTAAAGAATGCTGCTGCTTTACCCTCTGCTATTTTTATCTTACAAAAGACAAAGACGGATGGTGAAATGACTCAGAAGGATTGTGATGCTACTTGCAGTCAGCAGACAACCTTATTATAGACAGCTTTCCAAATTTTGTGCATCTGAATGTAAGCAAGAGGTACATCTAGGGAGAAATGCTTTACTATTAGTTGTTAATTTCTGCTAGGAAAATGGGCATGTCATTACTACCCAGCTCCCACGCTGACCCACTGCGCAGCTGGATGCTCACTTAGTGGTGATGAGCCCCAGGCTCACTGGCACTGGGGAATTAGTTCTGGGTTTTGTTTGCTGATGCTTTATAATCTCGACATATGCATAGCTAATTTTGGGTTTAGCCACATTAGCTGTTCCTGTCGCTCTCTAAAACCTCCTGAGAAGTGGTGGAATTCCACTGGTTCCCATTTTCATGATACATGCTCCCAACACATGCAATTATTGCATGCGTAATTGTCAGCTTCACATAGGCTCAATTATTGGTTTCTAAAACAGGTATTTAACTAGTCCTTCTAAATCACTGTGAGGGTGATTTACACACCAATCCATATACCCTTGTGGTGTCAGCCTCAGTGAAATGGTTTGGGTTTGTAGTAAATCACACATTATCCACATCTTGGTGCCTTCTGTTTTAGAAGCAAGGTCTGTCATCTCAGAAGAAGTAAACTCCTTTAATACACAGAGTTCTTTGTACAAGCTACCTAGCACTAAGGGAGTCTGTACTCTGTTTTCAATATCCCAGGCCCATTCAGCTTTCAGCTCCCCAAAAGGATTTTCACTTCTAATGGTAGTAGCAAAATTAATGCTATCAAGGCTAATAAAAAAGAGGCACCACTTCCAAAACAAACTGTAAAAGCCTTGACTACCTCTGTAATCCACTCGGATAGTTTGTCCTTTATTTCATTGCTAGCCCATAAAGAATATTAGAGATGAGGTAGCTCCTATGCTCTCATTCTCCTGTATCCTAGGTGTTGCTGTAAAATGCAATTGCAGTGTATTTCATTTGGGTGCATGACACAAAATGATCCCGTATTTTCCAGACAATAACATTCCTTTAACTGAAGAAAAACCACATAACAAAGCTTGTTGTATAAATTCCCATTAATTGTTTGATTTCATTCCAAAACACTGAAGACCTTTTGATCCCTTTTAATTTACTGAGGCTGATAAAGTTATTTCCAGCTTTCCAGGAAAATGTACAGCATTTCCAAAGCCAGGCAGAGCTCTGTGTAATGCAGTGACTGTAATTTCCCTCTTCATCCACTTTCAACAAACAAGACTGTAAAAATATTTTTATGGAGAATAAAAAGGTCATTTACAGCACTGTCAGAGACATTTATTTTGTGTTTCTGTATTTTACTGGCAGCCACTACTCACTTCAAGCCTTGCGTTGGACTTTTCAATGAAGAATAAGTGACATAAGAAGAACAAATTTATTTTGTTATTCTTAAGTTTGTCAAAGTGACAATTTTGCTCTTATTTCACATCCCATTAATGCCCATCCCATCAATTCCTTCAAAGTAAGCTCTGACAAGCATCCTTGTTCAGTGTCGCTCTGAATATGAAAAAGGTCTTATGCCATTTTGCTCTCCTTTGCTGTTATTAAATGCCCAGAAATCTGATGTGTAAGAGAAACCTTTGAGGTCAGCTGCCCTGTTCTTTCACCAGGCTCATTCCTAACATCTGGCTGTATTTTGTTCAATGACAGAGGCAACTCAAGGAGAGGAGCTTCTGCTATTTCAGGTACTAACTTCCAAGCTAATAGCTCTCCTCAACAGGACGTTAATCCTGTTATTTGGTCTAGAATTCCTTTTCCTTGACTACATTCTCATCATCCCATGTTTTTGTGTCACACGAAACCCTGACCATTTCCTCTGGTGAAATCCTTACATATTGTTGATGAGGGTACATGTGGGCACTTGGTATCAGTCATCTGGTCAACTGATGTGAACGCTTAGAGGGATGATGACTCCACCACTGCCCTGGGCAGCCTGTTCCAATGTCTGAGCACCCTCTTGGGGAAAGAATTGTTCCTAGTCTCCAATCTGAACCTCCCCTGGTGCAGCTTGAGGCCGTTACCTCTTGTCCTATCACTTGTTACATGGGAGAAGAGACCAGCCACCTGCTGGCACCATCCTCCTTTCAACCTCCTTTCCTTCATCCAAAGGGCTTATACATTAATGTAAGATTTATTAGGCACCTTAAACTTCATTCAGAAAACAGAGATAGGAAAACAGGTAGCTGCACGAAAACAAGCAAGCAACTTGTGAACTCTTCAGCTGAAGTCCCCTCCCACACATAGTGCCATCAGAGCAGGAACACAGTGACTACCTGGAATCACTTGCATCCAGATGCTGCTGCACCTAAGGTAGTCTACTTCTAGCACTCCTCAGTCCTGTACAAAACAGAATTCAATCCCAAGGGTTCAAATCCAAGGAATTATGTTTACATATAAGCATTTTATCCATTAGAATTTAGCATGAGAGAAACACATGATGGTTTCCTTTCTCTGACTCAACTGTCTTCAAGACTGACGGGGGGAACACAATTGACTTCATCAGAATATTTTGTTAGGAATATACAACAACGGCTCTGTGATTTGCAGTCCTTTGAAATGTGAGGCACTGCTTTTAATCCCTTAAAGTCTAATACTGACAAGTTGAGAACAGGAACACATGAACCTAATGAATTACCTGTACCTCTTGGAATTACAGCAGAGATTAAGATGATACTGCATATTTATATCATAACATCAAGCTTGACACTCTCAGGATGTGTCAAAATACACCTCTGTGACTCTGTGAACATGAAAGTCTTCCAAGGTGAAAAGTTGTCCTCATTTCAAGGAAGAAAAAAAGACAAATGCAGTAGTGCCGCTATTGATGGAAATGATGTCCGCTAATGATGGGAAAACTGGAAATGCAAACTGAAGAGCTGTCAAGCCATGTGCAGTACAACTCAATAACCTCATTGTCATCATCTTACCAATGGGAAAAGAACACCTGCAGTTTATCACATTATGAGCAAGGACTGTATTATTAGCATTACCTAAAGAAACCACATTTTTGCTAATGATGCAGTCTGCAAATGAGCTCATGTCTTTTTCTTTGTTTAAACCTTAACATCCAGCTCAAACATCCCTTCAAAAAGCAGAAACTGTAATCTGGTAATTAACTGTAATTAGAGAACTCCACAGCCACAAACCACAAAACAAACTGTTAACAATCCCTTTACTCTGATTTGGTTACACCATCTGCTTTGCTCAGCTCTATGTGCACTCTGGTAAGTCACCATTATTTGCAATCGAAAGAATTAAAGAATAAAAATCAATGTTGAGCTGCAGAGTCCTCAGTTGAACCTCACTGTTCTTACAAAAATACAACTCCACATTTAAGCAAGCCACGAAAAGACAAGCTTGCAGTCTTTCAAGGCATAAGACTGGTTGATAATTCTTTTACCCCCATAAAAGATTAGGTGTTACTCTGGAAACAAGTTCTCCCAATGTGGTCAGTCTCGAGTATTCAGGATGCTTTTATCCCAAGAGTTTGATTTTCAGAAGGGCCAGATGCTTAAAACTTTCTCACCTGGTGAATCTTCACATCTACATTAACTAGTTTAGCTTCAACAATCTGGAGCAGCTAATGATAAGCCTCCTCCACAGGCAGGCACAAAGAGTTCAAGCCAAAAATCATGCTCATCCTGCAGTTGAGCACAGCTTCAAAAGTTTCCCCTCATGTGCCAAACACTCGGATCTTAAAACATTTGAATTTGAATATTTGAATATCCTGCAACATTATTTCTGCTACTTTCTTCCCTTCTTTACTGTGCTAACAGCACTTGCTCATTCTGGAGATGGAGGGGCTTTTCATGTATTTCGGCTTGGGTTGTTTTTTAAGCTTGTAAAGCACATGTCCATGTTGTAAGCAAATTTATTGGAATGTGAAAGCATTATTCTTCTCCTTTATGAAGACCAAATGGATTAAGTGTCATATTCTATATGGCAGTGCCAGGATGCTGTGTGGACCCAGAACTTTATAGTTTTATAAGACATTTATTAAAACATTTTGAAAATCTCAGACCTGCAGCAACGTCACTCAAGTAATCAGTTGAAAACATGCAATTAAAAGCATTCAAGTATGTACACTTGAATATACTCGAGTGTAATTCCTTGTTATAGTATGGACAATCGGTCCAATTATCATTTCTGTAGTACTCATCTCTAGCTGTGATTTCATAAACCCCAAATTTGAGGTAAAACAACAAAGTAGAAGTATGTGGTTCCTTTCTCTTTCCATCCTATGGATTGCAGGTGAGTGATACAGATCCACTACAAAGCCTCTATTAGTGCAGCTTCATTTAAATTAGGATGCTACAACCACTTGTTAAAATTCAAGGAACAGTGCTGGGATCTAGAGGAACCACACCCAGCCACAGAAACCAAACCACACCAGAAAGGGAGGCAGATGCCATCTTCTTCTCTACTCAGGAAAGAGATATTACCCTCTGTGGATGTAATAAATCAGGGATGTAAAATACTTTGGAACCTCCATTTCTCATGCCCTCTCCTGCGCCTTTTGCCCTATGAGGTCCAAATCTTCCCCTTTGTGTACAGATTCTTATACCATCCAGTAACATGAGATCTTTCCAGAACTAGTGCTCCTAGTTAGTTCCTGTAAGACCTTTTGAAGAAGTCAGCTTCAAGCATGACAACCTTACCTTGCATTAAATAAGACTCTACTGCCATTAAAATCATTTGCAGCTTCCTTTTTTCATTAAAATCTTTGCATGCTTCCAAGACCTATCTCCTCTCTGTGCTCAACACAGTCCCAGAAACATTTAATGTGTTCTTAGCTGTGCAGATCAGTTACTCGATTTATGCATGCATAGGCTTTGAAAGACCAATATTTGCCAAGTGTTAGCCTAAAGCCAGAATACTTCTCAGGTGTCAAAGAGAGAGGAAAAAACAGAAGATCATATAGTGTAGTAAATGCTACTGAAAATGACTGGCATGTGGGAAGAATGTATAATCTGCAGAAACAGGAGCTACTTGACTAACAAAACAGTAACAGCTTGTATCCCTGAACTGAAAAGGTCACTTAACCCTCAGAAAAAACTAATTGGATAAAAGGACTTGAATCTACACCAAAAACAATCTGTGCTGTTTAGGTGATAACAAAAGCAGAGCTTGCCAAGATAAAGATTCAATTCTTACCTTTCTGGTTGTTCCAAATTCAGACGAAAGACAACTGGAACAGCCGTGGCCACTCCGGACGAGCGCCTGGTATAAAGAAAGCTCTTTGTTTAATTTGTGCATCTGAAAAATGCAAGTCTTTGGACATACACTTTTTAAAGTACAATTGCTTACATTAAAGAGGAAGTACTTATCTCCTCATGGCATTACAGATGCTGCTATTCTGGAAAGAAGAAAATGTATTCATTACGGAGGCGAGAAAGCAATGTGCAGAACATAACAGAGCTGAAAGTCCTTCCTTAGACCTCCTATGTCTCCAACCATTGCATTTCTAAGCAGAGTAGGCAAAAATTTGGAACTTAATACCTGAATTGAAAAGTATTGTTTAAAGAAATAAGAAAAGAAAAGGATAAAGAAAATTAACAAAAATGATTATGCTTTAGTGTAGGAAAATGTGATATAACTCATCCATTGTAAATCATGCTTTAAATCACACTAGGTATGCATGGTCATGACACACACAAAAAAACCCAAATCAAAACCCTTCCTCCAAATGCAGACTCACCTCTCACAGATGTAAGTACTGAGTCAAACTGGAAATAATTTACTTAAGAACTCTTGAGTGATGCATAGCAAAACACATTTCTGTTTCCCCCCCCAGTCAGGTAATAATACAATACACTGTTGAACTGATTCAGAAAGGTTTTAGGTTAGGAACACAGCTGCCACCACGTATGATCACGATGCTCTTCCAAATGTGGTTTTAACCACAAATGGGCCACAAATATTCTAGAAAATTCTAAGAAAACCTTTTGAAACTGCTTTCTTCTCTTTTAGATAAGAGAAGGCATTATTCGTGCATATCAACACTGACTTTTAGCCAGTAATTACAAACCTGAAGTTTCTTATGCAGATTAATCAAGTTGATACATGAGGTGCATCAGTTTCTATCAAGTTGCAAATGTTACTAAACACTTCATGGCCCATTCTAGTCAAGTTTAGTGAAATATAAGAAATCATCTGTGACCAGCTCTGGCCAGTTACACCAAATGGCAAAACGGCCTCCATCCAAATGTAACATCCCTGGGGCTTCTTGTGCACTTTCTAGATTAAACCAGAGGAAACATACCTACCACCAGTGTCAAATGATTTCCAGTTCTGTTCCATCCGTATCACCACAGTTAAGGGAGAAGCTACCACTAAACCTTTGCATCCTGATTTTGCATAGTCTTAACAGAACCCAGCAGAATTAGAAGAGGCAGACAACCAACTCACTACATTAATACTACTTAGTCAAAAGCTTTTTTCCACTCTTCTACCCAGAACATCCACAAGTAAGTTCAATCACATAGAAAGGTCCACCTAGACTTCATCATGCCACTTGCTTGACGAGTGACTATTAACTGGAGGAATAATTCATCAGAGTCAGTGCAAAACAGTGTTTTTTACTTAGCTGTGAAAGGGAACCCAACACTTAAGAAATCAGAGCATTAGAAGACAACATGACAATTTTGTTATCAATTAATAACTTTTATAGCCCAAATTTAAAAATATTAAATCAGAAACAATTAAAGATTCATGAATTAAAATCTGGAACTATATACATGCATAATTAAGAATATCTAGATTCTTCTCAATATTTACTTAAGCTTTTTGTACAAGTTCTTTCACACAACCATATTTACAAACATGTCTGTTTAAAACATAGGAACATACATCTTTTATAGCATTTACAAATTATTTGAATATAATTTTTTTTCTTAATAACAAAACAATATTTCATTGATTTGACAGATTTGGTTTCATCATATGGTACTGGACAGGTATTTATCCAGTGGAATATCATTATTCAATTATCTAAAGAAAAGACATCAAACTGGTACCCAGAATTATCACATATGGCTTTTAAATACCTCTCAGACTCAAAGGATCATCTCACAACTGCAGTTTATCTGTAGTATGTTTCTAATTAAAGTCTTGAGCCTTTGTTTGGGTTAGATCCACAACATGTAAACACGTTCTAGGCATGTACTCAGAAACAAGAATCCCTTGTAATTTAAAGACAAAACAACTGTGCTTCCAGTGAATTAAGCACATATTAAGTATGTACAAAATGGGATGTGTGAACTTTCTCTAGGCATTCTAGCTACCTTTATAGGATGTTTTATTGTCATGGGATAACGTGGTTTTGACTAGACAGTATTTCTGAGGATTTACAGGAATCAAGCGAGAGACAGGACCATGAAGATGATCAGAGGGCTGGAGCGCCTCTCCTATGAAAACAGACTAGGAGAAGAGAAGGCTTCTGTGGCACCTCACAGGAGACTTCCAGTACCTAAAGGCACTGACAAGAAAGCTGAAGAAGGACTTTTCTATAAGAGCATGAAGGAATAGGACAAGGGGTAATGACTTTAAACTGAAAGAGGGGAGATTTAGATTAGATATAATGAAGACGTTCTTTACTGTGAGAATGGTGAGGCGCTGGCACAGGGTGCCCAGAGAAGCTGTGGCTGCCCCATCCCTGGCAGTGTTCAAGGCCAGGTTGGACACAGGGGCTTGAAGCAACCTGCTCTAGTGGAAGGTGCCCCAGCCCATGGCAGGGGCTTGGAACTAGATGATCTTCAAGGTCCATTCCAACCCAAACCATTCAGTGATTCTATGACTTTTTATATACAAAAAGTCTGAGGAGGTTTTGTACATTATGTTAAGTTACTGATACAATCTAACCAGTCAGATCACTATCTAGTAACAAGGTCTCACTTCACAAATGAACTAAAAATGTCAGTTTGCTTGCTTTTGTCTGAGAAAAAAAACCCCAAACTTTTGGCTTTGGCAAATCAAGTAGCCATCTCCTTTGTTCTCTAGAGCTCCTGCACTGCTTGTTCCACAGTTGTTTCTTCTACAGGCTGCATAGCTTCCTGAACATAAACTATAAATTCAGAAGCCTCTCCACCCTGTGTATAGACAGTCACTGTCTCAATCCCTTCCACTTCATCTGATGAAACTACCAGGTGATGCTGCTCAGACAGCTCCACTGAAGCCTGCTGCAGCGTCTCTTGAATCATCAAAGTGTGGTTGGCTGATTGCTCCTCTTCTTTTACCTAAGGAGAAAGTGAAGAGGTTACAGGAATTTCACCTTTCTGAGAAGTACCCGGTATTGTGATGATTAATGGAGATACAGCACAGAAATTAGCAATCAGGTAGTTTTGAAAGCAAATGTCACTTTTACAGAGAATGGGTTGTGAGCTCTTCTGATTTAATAAGTGTATAGCTAGATAGAATACTGAAAGCAGTAATGCAGCATCTCAGTGATATGCAGTGAGAGCTGCATAGTTGCACAACATAAATCTTTGGAGACAGTTTTAATCTCTCAGCAGTCATTCATTCAAAACCACTCTTACTGAAATACATCTCAAGTCAAACAATACCCCTAGTAACACTGAGATGAGAATTCATTGAAAACCACATGAAAAAACATCTGGTGAGCCCATCTCTTTCTCTTTTTTTCCTAGCCAACCCATTGCACATTGCAAACCTTAACAGACTTATATCAGAAAGCTGTGAAATATAAATATTACTGAATTAGACACCTAAGACCTCCTGTATGTGAGGCAGCAATTTTTACATTATTGAAAGGATAGTGACAGAAACAATTGAAAATAACAGCATTTTTACTGAACATTCTGCATCCTGTCAAAAAGAGAAAGCCAATACAATTTGGTATCACATTGCAAAGAGTTCTAACAGCTGCCTGTCAATTATTAAAGTACAGTACTTACTGGAAATCAAAACCAAATATTACTTATTGAACACATCCATACAAAATTTCTATGCAAAGTACTCTAGGCCAGTAAAAACACATCAGACAACTGTAAGCCATGGGGAGGAACTGCATACTTGCAACTTAGTGACAAAATAATGTACTTTTGAGGACAGAATGGAATAGCAATTATGTGGTATGCAAGATACATGTTAAGGGATTTCTTAGTTGTTTTCAGTACAACACCACTCCCTGTGTTCACTGGGGAGAGTTGTTTTATTTCATAAAATCATAAAATCATTTAGATTGGAAAAGACCTTTAAAAATCTATCAGTATCAGTTTGCTTGCTTTTGTCTAGGAAACTTACCCAAACTTTTGGCTTTGGCAACCATCTCCTTTGTTCTCGAGAGCTCCTGCACTGCTCGTTCCATAGATGTTTCTTCCACAGGCTGCATAGCTTCCTGAACATGAACTATGAATTCCGAAGCCTCTCCACCCTGTGTATAGACAGTCACTGTCTCATCGATCACCTGTGATCGAGTCCAAATGTTAACCCAACCTTGCCAAGTCCACCACTAAACCATGTCCCTGCGTGCCACCTCCACACATCTCTTAAATACCTCCAGGGATGGTGACTCCACCACTTCCTCGGGCGGTATGTTCCAATGCTTGAAAATCCTTTCAGGGAGGAAATTTTTCCTAATATCCAATGTAAACGTTCCCTGGTGCAACATCAATCTACTTCCCCTTGTCCTGTCGCTTTGTACTTGGGAGAAGTGACCCCCATCTCTCTCTATCCTCCTGTCAGGCAGTTGTAGAGAGCGAGAAGGTCCCCCCTGAGCCTTCTCTTCTCCACACTAAACCCCCCAGGTCCCTCAGCCCTTCCCCATCACACTTGTGCTCCAGCCCCTGCACCAGCTCCATTGCCCTTCTCCGGCCCCGCTCCAGCACCTCAATGTCTCTCTTGTAGTGAGGGGCCCAGAGCTGAACACAGGATTTGAGGTGCAGCCTCATCAGTGCCCAGTGCAGGGAAATGATCACATATTGAGCTCAAGAAAATATAGTTAAGATCAGTATTGCTGCCTAAGGGGAGTGGCAACAGAAGGGAAGAACTATAGTGAAGATTCCAAGCGTGTTTGACTCCTCAGAGAACAGCAAGGAGAAAAAGAGGATCTATGTGTTTGTTTTGCTGCTGCTCTTTCCTAATTTCCTTTTTTTCCCTAAGCAACCATTCCCATTGTTATACACTGTCTTTTAACCTTTTTATTGCATCTTTAAAATATCTGTCAGTTGAAGAAGATTTCAGACATGCACAAACCCCTTAGGACTTCACATCACTTTGAACTTTCACTCAATTCATCAGGCTATGCAAAGCTTTTCCTTCAACAATAACAAGTGTGTTCAGGTGTTAAATTATATGGAGGTCCGAGAGTCAGTATGCCTGTAATACACCAATGAAATATATGTGGATTTTTATCTGGTAAAAGATTTAACATCTAAAGGGAATCTTGCCATTGTCACTGACCTTAATGCAATGGCACAACCGTACCTACTGGTGCTGACTGTGGCTTTGTTGCACAGGATTCAGAATATAGGGATAAAAGGACAGGAATGGGCTGAAGTCCTTTCCATGTTCTATTTCTTTTACCAAGCATATCTGAACATTTTAATTGAAAGATACTTTAAACAGCTTCTGCCAGCTGGATGCTTGTCTTGATACAATAAGATTTGCAACCACCCTCAGAAAAACTAACCTATGTTGTCATAAAATACGAGCACCGACAAAGTACCCTTTACTAATGGAAGCTTGAGCCCCTCTGTGAAAAGCAAGGAGCTAAATCATGAAAAGGAACAGCACTGTCAACTTCCTCTCTTGTTCCTCCCCACTCTT
>NW_009910660.1:24107-27959 GCF_000696875.1 Nestor notabilis
TGGTTTTTTAATTATTAAAGAAACCGTAAAGTCCTACTGAAAGCAACAGGAATGTTGTGAATTCACACACAGGACTCCCTTTTCATAACTGTCCTCTTCTCTTTCCTGCTCCAGTGTCTGCTCCTGTATGAAAGGAAAGGACAGACACAAGATCTACTAATGAAGATCGTAACAGGCAGACAAAAGTCTCATCACCAGTGAAGTCAGATGAGAAGCTGCAGTTAAAAAGGTTAGATAATTAAAATCTCACAGCTTGTTATGAATCAGCTCACAATTACAGCCCTTGATGACAGGGGTCCTCAAACTAAGACACAAATAGGGGTGTCTAAAATTTGGCCCTTTAATTATTTAATACACACTAAGTTCTCCTGTGTTAGTGCACTCTACGTTATCCTCTGACAGTGTGCTTTCAGGCAGAAAAATTACACTACATTTGCTAAGAGCTGCAAGAATGCACCACACAGCCTGAGAAGGATCTTGTACAGTCTCACTTTAGTCACTTTAAACCAAAACCCATAAATAATTTTAAATATAGTTTTGTAAGTGTACATAAATAAAGAAGAAAGGAAAATAAATAAAGCACACTTGACAAGAAAATGAAATGAAACCAGGATCTCATTCAAGTCAATAGTAGCAATCTAATACTTTTTCAGTTTTATATGCTCTTGAAATGAAAATGGCCAATAAAGAAAGTTAATTTAACCTCCCTACCTGCCTTTATCGATGTGGCTTTATTACCTTTGTCATGGAGGGTAAAGAAGACTAATGCCCTTATTTCTGATGGTTCTAGCTTCCAGTATCTTTCTTTGGACAGCTATCTGTAAGCCTTTTAGTTTGACAAATCACCACGTTCTTCTGGATATTTACTTTTCAAGTCAGTTCTATGTTTACACGCTTCTGCTTGGTTCCTATTAGATTGTTCCACAGGGAATAATCTCGAAATGTTAATTTACATTCCTCAGCTTGATGAAACAGTGGGACAGCTGCCATCAGAATGAATGAAGTCACTACACTCAATTCTTTTTATTGGCATCTGAAATCTTCTGAAGAGTAGCATCCAAGACCTCTTTTCTGTTTGAGAGCCAGCTGAAAAGCATCTGGCTGCTTATCCTTCTCTGAAGAATGACAGCAAGTAGCTGAAGCCACATACAGCTGGCATATTAAATCAATTCAGTACCTGCCTCGAAATGCCTTTCTAACTAAATGTGTCTCTCAGAAGCCAATGGGACTTCCCTCCCCCGGCATCTTCATACGAAGCTCAACATTTCTAACTTAGAAATGTTCTTAATTTAAATATCCGAGGGCCTTCCAAACACGTGTAAGTGACGTCGTTTAGAAGAATCTCTTCCTCTCAAAACAATCAAGTATTTTTTAATTTGAGAGAAATTAATTAAAGTCATTAAGGAAAACATGCTTCTTCCCTTCCCTGAAAAGGAGTTAAAAAAATACTTGCAGTAAGATGCTAAAGCCTCTTGCTTATACTAGAGCACATCCTGAGAAATAATATCTTCGATTTTCTTTGAAGTCAGCAGGAGCTGCTGGTCCACAGTGTTTAAAATAGGCTTGCTGGGCTAGACTCCAAATCCTCTACAGAATCTCTTCCTTTATTTCAGTTTGAATGCTGCCTTTCAGTTTACCATGAAGAAGAAAAATTAATCACAGAGATCTTACAGGATTTTGAAGCCTTACACTGGGTTACAGATGCTCCTATTTATATCATAAGAGAGAACATGGATATATGATGTACCGGGTTCGCTGGTGCCTGTCTCTACCATTTTGTTCAGTGCCATCTGAGTAATTTGAACTCTGTTCTAGTTTACATATGGATATATTGTGTGAAACCCACACACAGACACACACGGAAAACACTGCAGTTTGATCATACGAACCTCTATAATGAGCTACAAAATAAAGACAATCTGCTGCTCCATAGTTTCAGAATAATAAGAGAATTGAATATGACAGACTTGCTTCGCATAACACAAAGAATGCAAGCTGGCAAACAAACCTTCATACTGGTGAGGCAGACTTTTAAAAAGTCTTAGCAACTGGCTGGTTGAATATATCCTGACAGAAAGACTGTGACTAGCAACTTCCCTCATCTGGCAAAAGGCTGTACCACCACAGTTCCTTCTGAGGAAGCACTGATGATGGTGACATTGCCATCATGTCAAGAACAGGCATCTTGCTATCAGATTTTAGCTATCTCTTACACAGCTGACAAGAACTCCACAGAGGCTGAGAAAACAGGGCCTCCTGCCCCAGTGAAAACTTTCCTTTGCTGGTGCTGTCACCTTAAGCATCAAATTGCTCCATGTCCTAAAGCAACCAGAAACTTGACAATCAACCTATCTATAACTCCATGTACTGGCAAACTTTCTAGATGAACACCAGCACCCAGCATCATGCAGGTACAAATGAGAGCCAGACTGAAATAAAAAGTACAGGGTGCAGCAGCCTTTGACATGACAGCCCTGCTAATGTTGTTATTTATTTCTGAAGATTTGTTACACTCTATAATACTGTTCTGTGATCAGTTCAAGCTGATGTGTAATCTCTGCTGTGCACTGCTACTGCTGTCACTTTGAAGAAAGTGGCTGTTACCGTGGTAGGATTTTAGGGAAGCCTGAAGAGATCACAAGAAGAAAAGGATGAAAGAACTAAAATAAAGGGTGAAATGCATGGAAACCCTTAAGTGTTTCCTTAAGCTTCATAAAACCTGCTTAGTTAGTGAAACACTTGATACACTTACTCCTCAGAGCAAATTATGCAGAAGTCTAGGTTGAAAATAGGTTACTGTGCTTTTTGGGAAGAGAGTTAATCCTGTGCTACAGAGTGTACAGAGCTAGAGCATCAGTCCTGTCTCTTATTTCTGAATGGGAGAAAAAGGAAAGAATTCATCAGTCAGTTGCTGCTCTTTGTTGTTAACAGTGTAGTGCTTTGGACCAGAACCTGGATTGTGTCAGATAAGCTACATGCAAATTGTATTTCATGATCCAAAGACCTTGTAAGTTCAATATAAAAAGCAGATACAGAAAAAGAAGAGTGGGGGAGTACAACATAAATGAGACAGTGGTAGTCTTGTGTGACATGCATTAGTATCAATATAGCAGTATAACCACAGATAATAACTGTCATCATATTTTTGAAGAGTAATTGAGAGAAGACAATGAGGTACACATTGCTCTTCATTAAAAATCCACATAACTAAGCACAATATGAAATAAGGCATTAAGAAACTTGTTTGAAAAAAGTAATGAGCAATTAAATCTTCATGGACTGAGCAAAGGTAGGAGTCAAAATCTTCACAGCTAATGAGAAATGGGATTCTAAACCAGAAAGGAGCAAAAAGCCTTGGAAATGAAAACAAACTTCTGTTTGATGTGGCAAAAAGAACATCAAGTGAACAGAACTCTGTCGAGAAGGGCAGAGAAAATCAATCTTTAAATTCTTCTGTAAGAATACAAAAGGGGCAAAATATACACTGTGAATGTCAGAAAAAAAGATTTCTGCTACCAAAACCTTGCCACACAAACCCAATGCAATATTACAGGCTTAAACATGGCAAATTAGCAGCACACTTGTCTATCTGTGCCTAAATCAAAAACTCTCAAAACCAGATAACACGCAGCCAAATTTAACTAGTTACTGTCGTACGCCGCTTTAAAACCAAAATCTACTTGTCTGCTTCAGGAATTTGAGGCAAAAAGGAAAATCCAACTTTGCATAAGGAACTGTGCATAGTTTCTATCTATTGTTTCAAAGACATATAATACAATTCACTGCATTTATAAAAAAGAAATTAAGACATTAATTAAACCAGAGAGTATCTTTCTACCATTACACATTCCT
>NW_009910660.1:27990-37154 GCF_000696875.1 Nestor notabilis
AAATGGAAGAGCAACAATCACAAAGAAAACAGAGCTGATGGACACAGACTGAGAAGGGGGAACGGAACCCTTCTGAAGCAGTGAAGGATTCAAGAAATAAGCTTCAAGGACGAACAATATTTCCTGCCTTTTCTAAGCACTTATTAGCCTCTTTCCTAGTTATTCTTCACACTTAGCACTCTTTGCTCCCACCTTTTCCCCACCTCGTTATGTTTTTTGGCCTTTAAGCAGTGCAGAACAACTGAACTAGCATGCCATGAAGAAACACCTCCATTAGTTGTGTCGGAAAGAGATCCAGACTGGATCACTAGTAACTGCAAAGGACTCAGACTGACAAGGATGAACTTCTCCTGCCATGCTGTGATCAAAGCTTCAGTGTGGATTTTTGCCAATCTCAGGTCATACTGGTAAAACTTCACATCAGTGATTTTTTCTCAGGCATTTGGTGTGTATGATGATCCTCAGCAGCTGCCTGTTTCCACAGCTGTCACATAACAAGATTTCTCCTCAGTTAAATACCAGAAAAAGCTTAACTTTGATGATAGGTCAGTATACTGACTCTTAGGCAAGAATGAGCTAAAGCCATTTCAGGCTCTAGACACAGCCTTTGAAAGGCCTCATGCACATGACACTATCAGGCCCAACGATGATTTCTATATCCCAATCATAAACCAAGCCAACAGAGTAAGTTTGTATTCTGGGGCTTTAAAACGCTAAACTGAATCCCAGTTCTGGCTAGGATTGGTTATTGCTACGTTATCAACTTGTTTTCTTTTACAGAATCATTCCTATGAACAAAAGCCACAAAGTTTCCAAAGTCAGAACTGATTTTTTATTTCTTCTCAACATCCCATTGAGGAGCTGGGAGCTTTGAACTGACAATCTGATCATGATTTCACCTCCATTATAATGTGTACTCATGATTTAAGACACTTGCAATAACACTACATGCAACCCAGAATATATTCAATATATATATACATGCAACCCACAATAATTCAACAGAACACCTCAAACTCAGTAGCCTGTCTTGTGACTTCATAGAAAACAATTTAAAAAATATACCAGTATCAAATATATATAAAATATACCAATAATACCAGTCAAGATCTAGTTAATACACTAGACACCTTACAATGTGCTAAAAAGACTTACGGATAAAGACAGAGATCGTTTCTGCAGGCAGAAGTCTTGCATCAAGCTGACATACAAGTACTGCACACTGAAGGTATCTGAGCACATAGGTTAGGGGAAGTGCTGAAGCATGAAGATGGTTTAGTGTGTGGTGTCCCTGCCCACGGCAGGAGGACTGGAACTAGATGATCTTAAGGTCCTTTCCAACCCAAACCATTCTATGATTCACACATAACTTTAAGGATCCAGTGTACATGACACTTCCATGCGTGAAAAGTAAGGAAGAGAACAGCTGTGGGAGAAAGTTCTAGGGAGGAAACAGGAGTCAAAAAGAGCAATAATATAGTGGAACAGCACAAAGTACTTTTACAACATTCTAGTAATTCAGGAGTTAGAAGTTCCTTGGTGCAAATATAGAAATATGAAGGTAACTTGCAAGGGCTAGTTAAAAATGAGACATGAAGGTAATAACTACTGAAAAAAAGATAAATTATATACTTGGAGAAAAAGAAGAATACCAACATAACAGCATACAACTCAGAACTACAATTAATGTCGTTAAGGAAAAAAATGGAACCAAGCTGCTCAAAGCAAGGACTCGCTGAGGCCATTAAAGAACAAGAGTGGAAAATCAGTGGCAGATGATGCTGATATATTGCTGACACCCTCAAAGAGAACCTGAAGGTCAAGGAATAAAGTGTGGAATAAATTTTCCAGTAGGAAAGTGAAATATGAACATTTCCTAAGATCACCTTGAGGTTAACAATTAGGAACCCAATATAATTAAAACCTGACAAAGTTGTAGGTACAAATGAGTGATATCCCACAGAAAGCTACTCAGAATTGGAGAAAAAAAGAAAAGCTGACAATACTGAGTAGGAGAGGATTACAGTCATGTTAGTAACATTTCAAGGCTTCTTTTCCTTAACTTAAAAATGGCTGTGGCTGTAATTCTGAAGCAATGTTCTGGTGGGAAGACAAGAAGTGGAAATGAACTAAAGCTGTAGAGCAAATCAAACAGACTTTGATAAAACAGTGATCTGTATTGAAGATTAAAAGAGAAAAAAGAATAAAAAAGTGAAAGGAGAAAAATTCAGAAGAGGAATCATCATCATCTACAGGCCTCCCCTGGTACTTGCTCTACTTCCACGAAGCCCTCTAAGGGTAACTAAGCAGTCAAGTCAGCAAGTCAATAGCCGTATTGCCACTCAATGCTCCCCTGGGAAATCAGATCTGCACACACAATGTGGAAAGTCACTGAGGCTACCAGAGAACGGAATGAGGAGGCATTCCAGTATATGCAAGAAACACGTTAATAGAGGAATGGTGCTTCAGGCATCAAGGTAAAGTGTTAGTAAAATCCAGTGCAAACAAAGGTAGTGCAAGATCACTCAGCTTGAGATGTACTGAAATTCTTCACTGATTCTGTTTCTGTGCAGCTTCAAGTCAGGAGGGAAGAAAAGTGCTTTCTGTTAACAAAACTCTGAGACAGGGGAGAAAACAAGCAAGAAAAGCAGTAAAATATTCTGTGCTCTTTGACAAAGGGGTGATTCTGTGATTTGATAGAGGAGTGGAGCTTGTAACAGTTTGACATCAGACCAGTGGGAGTCACTGATGTATACAAGGCAAAGGAAAAAGAAGCGATCACTGCTTAGCAGCTTGTAGAATCAAAAGGCTGGAAATATGGATTAAAAAGTGAGGGAGAACATTAATTTTGAATATAAAAAATTCCTTACAAAAAGCGACCAGCAAACTCAGATGGCCTAAAAAGGAAGACGAGAGATTTTAAGATGAGTAAGACACTGATCAGATTTAATAACTGGAGGAGGAAGAATCACTGAATTTTTCTAATGATGTATTTTTAAAGTTTAACATTCAAATATCAAACTGTAGGTTTCTGTGAAGAAATACTGAGCAGAAGTCCTGATGTTTGCAGTCAACAGCCACCTCAAATGTAAAATCATTTCCTTCTACTTGCTGATTTTGTGTATCTTATTCTTAATTTCTGAAGTGCTTCAGTAATACTGTGCTTTGCAAATATTTTTAGCAAAAGCTGTGCAGTATCAAGCTTCAAGAAAAACAAGACACACCTTAAAGTACTTCTACCAATATCTCATAAGGTTCGTGCCATTTAAAGTGAACTATACTGCCAATCATCAACTCTATCACTTACCAGTCGAATTCATCATTTTTCTGGAAAGAGAATTCATGCAAAAGCCTGAAATTAACTATCAATCTTACATATGCTTTTTTGGATATTGATCTGTATTTTCTGGTCTTGCACAACTTCCCTGGTAACAACAAAATTAACCACAGATCTTTTCAACCAACAACAACTCAGCTGAATTTTTCTTTATTTATCTCAAGTGTGGGTGGCCACACTCACTTTTGTCTCACATAAGCAACTGCTGTAAGGAGCACCTGCAATATTCTTCTCAGAGCTGTTACGTGCCCACAGATCACTTGTGTTGCAACCCTCAGTGTGAACTGAGACTGAGAAGTCTCATTTTCTCCCCAGACTACATGACTTTAGGAGCCCACAAGTCCATCAAACTTCAGCCACAGGACAGCGCTGCAAAGACTAATGACAGTGGTTCACCTCTGTGTACGGTCCTACAGCACTACAATGCACAAACAATGTCCTTCCATGCTCGTCTGTATCTCGATCAAAGCTGTGCCAAGGACATCCTGATTCTTTCAGATGACAATGGAACTAAGTGACCACGCAGGACACAGGTATGTTATTTTAAATACCTGCTAGAAAAAAGTTCTCTTTTCACACACGCACACATATATGTGTGTATTTGTTGACTTGCATTTAATATACATGCAAAAATAATGTGTTTTTATGTGTATATATTATAGAACCATATAATGGTTTGGATTGGAAGGGACCTTAAAGCTTATACAGTTGCAACCATCTCCCACGGGCAGGGACACCTTCCACTAGAGCAGGTTGCTCCAAGCCCCTGTGTCCAACCTGGCCTTGAACACTGCCAGGGATGGGGCAGCCACAGCTTCTCTGGGCACCCTGTGCCAGTGCCTCAGCACCCTCACAGCGAGTATCTTCTTCCTTACACCTAATCAAAATCTACCCTGTTTCAGTTTAAAACCATTAACCCTTGTCCTGTCACTATTTGCCCTTACGTATGTATATACACATATGTGTGTGGGCATGTAAACACACACATACACACAACACGTAGCACAAGATCAGTTTAGGATAAATTCTATACGTGTCTTGATGGTCATTCAAAATTTAGCCCGTTCAAAATAATACTCATTTCACAATAAATCAATGAAAATTAAATATAGCTGGTTTAGAGAAGCAAAGAGCTCTTACCTGCTTTACCACTGTCACAGTGCCAGGTGCCATGGTAACTACAGAAGCAACCGCAGTGGTGTCATGGGTTTCCGAACCCAACTCAATGATTTGCTGCAGGATGTTTACAGCTGTTGGATCAAGCCTTTCACCTGATCAGAAAGACAGCAACCATAAGATCATTACAACAAAACAGCTCTAAGAGTATGTGAATGTAAGTGCTAGAGGCACATCAGACTCACAGAGTGCTGTTTATAAATCCGAGCAGCTCAATGATATGACACTTCAATAACAGATCTATGGCAGGAAAGTAGTCACAAAACAAATTTGCCTGAGGAATGTATGAAACAGGAAGTGAAGCCACACTGATCATTTTTATGCCTATTTGAAAGAGATCTGAAAGAATACATTGGATAAATAAACAACAGGTACAGCTCACAGCAGTTACTGTAAATTAGGAAGCCGCAAGAGTTTACAAATCCAAATGTGTATTTGCCAAGACATTCAGCTGAAATAGAAGCTGAGCTCTATACCTATAACCACAACAGCTATTTGGTATATTACAAGCTTCTGTTTACCATCTGTCTGGCCACGTGCAATGCCCCTCAACCTAACAGAATAACTGAGATGGGGATCTAGGACAGATGATTTAATTTCAAACAGAAAGTACTTATATTATCTACACAAGAAACAATTTCATCTGAGTACTGAAAAATGTTTGCTTGTTTTAGCTTTCTTTTCTATATAACTGCCTTTAGACAGCATAGTACTGGTTTTCATACCTAGAGGCAATATGATGAAAGAGTATCTGAAGTTCAATGCACTAAAAAGCAAATCATTCTACTCTGAAAACTACAGCTTCATGCTTAAAATCAAAAGTTATGTACAGCACATTCCATGATCATGTGTATTTTCATTTAAATGTATAAAAGCTTAAGAAAAATTCCTAAGACATTTTTACTCATCCAGAATTCCCAGTCATTAAAATAAAATAATATACAGAAATTGACAGCAACCTAATTTAATGGCAACATGCTTGGAAATTCCATTAAAAGGAGAAGCTTTTGAAATGTATCTGTATTATGAACTATAAAGACCACAATGGTAAACAGCTGTAAAATACTATCTTCTGGTAACCACATTTATTTATATATGTAAAACCAAAATATATTGGTCTAGACTCTGATGTTTTAATACTCTCAGAAATGTGGAATTTTTTCCTTTTCTTTCAGTTTTTGTTATTTCCCACTTAGCAATCATTACTAATCCCCCTCTGATTCTTCTTCAATTTGATACAGAATAGCTTACTCAGTTTTGTGTACCATCAGAATTAAGTTTGTTAGTACTGTCTTGGGAACGTGGTAAATGAGCTATTCCACCCTGTCACTTCTGCAGTCTGGCTGACTTAAGCAAGAAGAAAAATAATAGCTAGAGAATTGCCATTAGATACACACCATCTACACTGCCAAGATAGCTGATTTCACAATGTATTTAATAATACAGGCAGGAAATTCCACACACCTAATAATCAAGTGCAAAACAGTGCATGATAAGTATTAATGACTTAAGGAGATAGAAATTCATTAAGAATGGTCATTTCTCATTATTTATCTCCAAAGAAAAGTCCTGGAAGTAAGATCTGGATGACAAATTCCATTTAACAGTTTCACAGCAGGTCATATATTGCCCAGTATACGCAAAAGAACTATGTATTTATGAAAAAAAGGTATCTTTTGTGTTCCAACCTAAAAAAAGGTAACTTACTGTTCTCAGAAGTGTATCTAAGGTTCTGTAATGCAGCTACAGCAGCCTGAGTGCCTTGAACATCTTCTCCGGCCTCCGTGATATGGAGATATTGAGTAGATGCTTCTTCAGAAACTTCAGCAGTTAACTTGAAAACAAAACCCAGTCAAGGCATGAATAATCACACTCTCCATTTAGCAATTTCATGAATGATCAAAGTTCTGAGTTTAAAGGAATGACTTTTGGACAACAAAACTAAAGTTATAGAAGTAGTGGGTGAAACAGAATTCCAGAAGAATACTACATGGGAGTCAGGATATCATCCCATAGTTTTCTTCTAGATTCTACTTTGAAAGTTGTCTCAAGTATGCTAAATTATCTTGACTTCAATTCTGTTGCACGGTTATTTTAGAACTAACAACTGACTTCTGTCGTATCAGGGTCTAGTACAGACCTTTTGAGCAAGATTAGTCTGTAACACATGTCCCTGCAGATCTGGTAAAATGCCTCTGAAGTTTGAAAACAGCATTTTGTTCTAGAAAAATGATCCTTTCCATAATTGTGTTTTTTCAAGACAAGCTGTCAGTATGCATTACTGCTCTGATGGGACTTCCTTATTTATACTTGTGTCAACAGCAGAGATGTGCTTGCACCCTGGATGTCCTCAAGTTTTTCCAGGTTTGGGCATCTACTGGGAAAGTGTAGAGAGGACTGTTTGTGAAATTCACATGGATAAAAGGCTTAGAAGGGTTACAATTTAAAATGCTTGCCCTTTATTGAATGACTGTCCATGTAGAATCTACTCTGGTTTTTTTCAAGGACTTAATATTCCCTAGAATCCTAGAATGGTTTGGGTTGGAAAGGACCTTAAGATTATCTAGTTCCAACCCCCCTGCCATGAGCAGGGTCACCACACACTAAACTAGGTCGCCCAAGGCTCTGTCCAACCTGGCCTTGAACACCACCAGGGATGGAGCATTCACAACTTCCTTGGGCAACCTATTCCAGTGCCTCACCACCCTCACTGCGAAGAACTTCTTCCTTACATCTAATCTGAACTTCCCCTGTTGAAGTTTGAAGCCATCACCCCTTGTCCTACCACTACAGTCTCTAACGAAGAGTCCCTCCCCAACATCCTTGTAGGACCCCTTCAGATATTGGAAGGCTGCTCTGAGGTCTCCACGCAGCTTCTCTTCTCCAGGCTGAACAGCCCCAACTTTCTCAGCCTGTCTTCATACAGGAGGTGCTCCAGTCCTCTTATCATCCTCGTGGCCTCCTCTGGACTTGCTCCAACAGCTCCATGTCCTTTTTCTGTTGAGGACACCAGAACTGGACACAATACTCCAAGTGAGGTCTCACGAGAGCAGAGTAGAGGGGCAGGATCACCTCCTTTGACCTGCTGGTCACACTTCTTTTGATGCAGCCCAGGATACGGTTGGTTGATGGGCTCAAGCACACACTGAAGCTGGCTCATGTCAAGCTTCTCATCAACCACCACCCCAAGTCCTGTGGATACTCAAAAACTGTTAAGCAGGAACTGCAGGATGGCTCTTTTGAATCAGGTGTTAGATTTATAACAGGGGTTAGACTGCCTGAATTTAGCAGAACAAGTCTTGAAGTGTGGAGGTGACCCAACCCCACTTGACTTGTGGCTTTTTCCTCTCACTGGACACCGACAACAGCCTACTCAGGCAGGGGCAAAGACTCAGCTTGCCAACTCTAATTTTTTACATAAATGGGTCTACATAGTTCTGTGGTTTCCCCATAGCTTCTGCACCTACAGTCAGCTCTGCTCTGTAAGAGTTTGCAGTTTAGAACAAACTGCTACCCACATGGCAGCAGAGGAAAGCCTGAAATGGGAATCCCTCTCAAGGTAGCTGCCCTACTCCACTCCAAAGAAAGAAAATTACAGTTGTTGGCTTGGTTTTTATTAATGCAGCTTCTTAGGTCTAACTTAGACTTTTTAAGGTCTGATCTTAATCATACTGTGATTTCCTATATACTTTGGATTGAAGCTGAAAACACAGAACAGGTGACAGAAGACTTGCTATGTACTTACATATATATATATACAAAAATACATGTGTATATATATAAATACATATATATACACATACTTACTCTGTATAACTAGATAATAGATTCTAGCCTTTTCTGGTCCAAGCCCTAAGCTATTTTCATTACTTAAAAATAAGCTTGCAGCTTTGTGCATCTTTCAGTAAACCCCAGCGGATATTTAGCATGTAACAAAATGCAGGAAGTTTCTAAATTTCACACTTTCACTGAAACTAAAAATAGAGGACCAGAGCCCTAAAATGCAGGAATAAGCACTTACAAGGATGTTAATCGTACAGTTATTAAAGCAGTCGAGCTTAACAGTCACAGAGTTATATGCATTCAAAATGGAGATGAGAATGCATGACCTCCTGATCGCATATGAAGTCAAGAACGCTTTTGGGAATACTTATTCTTATCCTAACTTTTCTCCCTATATTTTCTTAAAATCTTAGCGCCAAAGCCATGGCAACTTTGCTTTACCTCCCACTTGGTCTCCCCATCTTGTTCCACTAGCTTCATTCCATGCTTGTTTTTAAGATGTCTGTTGAACTCCCATTTTGTGCCATACACGAAGCTGCAGACAGGACACTTAATGCCACCTATAAGGAAACACAAATAAATTCCTTGAGTTATTTGTCATATAAATTCTTTTTCAAGGCAGTAAGAACCCATTTAATTCGACCCCATCTTAATCAGGCCACAGAACTGTAATTTAAAAGGCTTTCCTTTAGCCACGTGCCCAACATGGAAAAAGGGGAAAAAAATAAAGTAGTTGAACTTCTACAGTGCTTGAAGGGCAATTCTGGATTAATGGTAATGGGAAGAGTCTGGAACAACTCGTATATCTGGGAAGCTATTGCAGTCCTGCTTTCCTGTCTGCATGCCTCCCTTTGGTGGATGTTAAGTT
>NW_009910661.1:0-231 GCF_000696875.1 Nestor notabilis
ATCGGGGTGTCAGTATCTGGGTGTCAGCATGATATTGGGTTGTCAGGAGGGGATCTTGTTGTCCAGATGTGTTCGGGATCTCAGGAGATGATCTGGGTGTCAGGAGGGGATCGGGGTGTTAGGAGGGTATCGGGGTATCAATATCTGGGTGTCTGGATTTCCTCGGGGTGTCAGGAGGGGATCTGGGTGTCAGGATGGTATTGGGGTGTCCGGAGGGGGTGGGGGGGTCAG
>NW_009910661.1:298-503 GCF_000696875.1 Nestor notabilis
AGTAAAGATCTGGGTGTCAGGAGGGGATCGGGGTGTCAGGATGGGATTGAGGAGTCAGGATTGATCGGGGTGTCAGGATGTGGGTGTCAGGATGAGATCGGGGTGTCAGGAGGGGATTGGGGTGTCAGGATCTGGGTGTCAGGAGGGAATCGGTGTGTCAGGAGGGGAAAGGGTTGTCAAGACGGGATCTGGGTGTCAGGATGGG
>NW_009910662.1:0-4737 GCF_000696875.1 Nestor notabilis
TTATTTTTTTTTACTAGTTCTCAGCTTCCTGGGTTAATGCCCTCCTTCTTTCCTCTGTGAGCAATGATGGACGCTTGTGGCCCCTTCACGGTTTAGCCCCGGAGCAAGCACCCCAGCTTCCATGTCATGTTTTAGCTTACCAACATCCTCCCGCAGCTCAGCCACCTGCTGCTGGAGGTCCTCCACTAGGGCACATGGAAAGCAGCCCTGCCCATTGTGCACCCTCGCCTCAAGAGAGCAGTCGAGGCACTTTCTACATTCCGAGGTCTGCGCTGCAGCCTCCTCTCTCATCGGCTCTGTCTGGGTGCCTGCACTGGCCACCTCTCGGGCAGCCAGAGCAGAGCTCCCAGAGCAGGCCCTACTTCTGAGGAGAGTGCTCACCATGCTGGTCGCTCAAGCTCCCCTGGGCTGGGTTTTTACCCACCGAGGGCTGGTGGTGTCACTCCTGGCCCCGCCCCCTGTGAGTCCCTGCTCGCCTCAGCGGAGCTGCCGGCTCCTGGGCAAGTCCTGCAGAGGACTTGAGGCTCCCTCGGTGGCTCTCGCCGCTCCGAACTGAGGCTCCTGTACGATGAGCTTCCTTCCGCTCCGGTGTTCAAGGCGTCCTCTCAGCAATTCAGATTTAATATGCTTTTTGCCACTGTCATTGTGTACCAACATTCCTGTGTTTATTCACATATTTTTTCTCTTTTTTACTTTCAATTAACTCTTACCTATGTTGCTACTCACTTGTCCAATCTTCTCTTTGATGGGTGTTCTGAATGTTATTTTGGGCCTCAGCTGTCAACCAGCATTGCTTACTTAGTCCTCTTCCAAAGTTAGAGGAGTTCATTCTCCTGTGTGATCTTTACCTATTGTTTTTGTTGTTGATGTTGTTATTTGCAGTCTTTTTTCATTTTATTCTGGTCTATGACATACACATAGAACCTATTCCTTCTTTACCTGTCTCAGTGGGATATTATGAGATACAGCTGGCTAGAATGAAACAGCTTTAGGGCTCTTAGAAAATCATGCTATATAAAAGTATTAAAGAGGATGTAATGTTTCTTTTCCCAAAGACACCTGTAGACAATATATCTGCTGTTAAACTACTAAGTGACTCTATTTGCTCTTTGGCTGTCAACAATAGCCCAAAGCATTTAATTTACACAGTTATCTTTACAATTGTATTGCACAATTATATGATTACTTCTGCTTATTTTTTGTGATCACTTTCTAAACTGAAATGAACTTTCTTTTGCCCTTAACTAAGTACCCTATAAATTTAACAATTCTTTTAAATCTGCTTCTGAGAAAATATGTAATTTTGCATATGACACATTAACTAAAAGATGGAAAATATGCAATGTCTTTATGAAGATCAGCACATTTTTATTCTTACTCAGATAAATTACTCAGTTATATGGTAGCCAAAATATATGGCAACATTTTTAAAATGAGTCAGTAAACTGGTATTTTAATAATAACAGCAACTTAATGAACGTTACTTATGTAATGTTTCAGTGGGATGACAACTTTGACATTAGAAAATTATTTGAAATAAAAAACCTATAAATTAAAAAAAAAAAAAGCTTTTCTAAAGTAATTTCAAGTCCTTTTTTTAAAAAAAAAAACCCTGTTAAAAATCATTGCTCTTTAAAGAAATCCACATGTACAAAGTCATATTTTTAAGAAAGTCAAAAGACTTGCTTTAATAACAAAAATTATCTTTTGAGTGTCAAGAATTATTAATAGTCAAATTTAAGACCTAAATGGCAAACTGATGCCTTAATAAATCAATATGAAATCTGCTGTAAAACCAACCTTTGCATGAATTTTTCTTACTTAACTTTAGTAGTTTTTGAACTTATGATGATTTTTGAGAGATGTTCATGGCATATGAATCACACAACTTTTTTATAAAATGAACCCAATTTTTAGTTATTTGCTATGCATCCACTTAAATATATAAAAATTTATTTTTCATACAAATAGATTCTTTATAGTACCAAACAAAAGACCTAACCTTGAGTTTTCCCAAATCAATGTGATTTGTGCTAAATGCCACCAAAATAACTTTATAACTTCTCTTGTAAATGCAATATTGATATACCATGAAATCAAACCCTGCTTAACAGTCCATTATGACATGCATGCAGTACCTTACACTACACATAATACATTCAGAAATTCCTATTATCTATCTATAGTGGTTATTTTTTTTCACATGACCTTTTTTGAGGGGGGGAGTGGAAGTGTAACCAAAGATCATGTCAGATGCTGAACAGTGGGAAAAGCAGCTAGTTAAGATTCTGCTCTTTGCAGAAGAAAAATGAATTAGTCTATTTCAACCTTTCCAGCCCTTAGTAGAAGCAATTATGGAATGCAAATATTTTTAAACCATATATATTTACGAACTCCAATATTGTTTTCAAAACCAAAGTTGTATTAAAAGAAAAAAATCAATATACTTTTCCTATTTGCAGTGTGCAGCTGCTCAAACAAAATGAAATAAAAGTCCAGAAGCATCACTTACTTCTTATAAACTGCTTTTTCATTTCTACCTGAAAATTGTTTTTAAGCACTATTTATGGATGATTTCAATACTTTTCTCCAACTCTTTATAACGCTTATTTCTTTCCATTGAATGTCTTTATGTAAATATGTAATACGTCTATTTGGAAGATGTTGTGCCAATATATACAGATTTCATGGTCAGATTATGTTCTGATTCTCATTTTATGTCATCATACTTATGTTAGTGAATATAAATGACAATATCTCATTTGCTACTGGGTTTTATGAAATCCTTAGTTTTAAAACACCTAAAAACATGCATAAAACCCCATGCAAATATTCTAAAAATATTATCAAATACAAATTCTTCACTTAAATTTGTCCTGCACAACCATGTTATTTAGGTATAAAATAATAAGTACAGAGAGCACAAAGTTACATCTCTGTGCCATTTTCAGTACGCAGTCAAGGTCAAAGGACAGCTTCATGCATTATGCATTTTAGCATTTCAGCTATATGACTGATCTGTGTCAGCTGAGAATTAACCCTGCCATCCAGTTAAAAAAAAAAACTTACCTATATAGAAAATTTAGTATAATCTCTTTTTTTTAATGTATTCACTGCAGTCCAAAGTGCTTGTGTCATTTGATTACTGATCTACTTAGTCTAGGCAGGGAGACGAAAAAGATAATTTTTGGCTCCATAAGGAATCTGATTCTAGACATATTCAAAAACTGTGATACACAAACTGTAAAATGAAAATGGCATCCACAATGAATTAATGGAAGATGATGATGATTAATAATAATAACTGCAGTTTTGATGTTTTTCTAACAAGAACTAACTAAAATTGTTATTTTTTCAATATGTTTCTAACAGCATGGAAAACAGTCTTTCATAATTCAGCCTGGAAGTTCACTTAATACAGAAAATAAGTATGATCACAGTAGACTAGAGATACTTTGTTATTACTACTACTTGCTTATTAAGTTTATTGTTTCTTTATTAAGTTGAAGCCAGCATGGTTGTTTAGGTGTTATTTGGGTATCACCGAAGTCACTTTAAAAGTTCCTAATTGATTTAAAGGGATTTTTTATTAACTAGGACTCTCTTCCAGCTGTTTTTGCTTCTTCCTTGCTGGCAATTCAGTAGCTCAATGCAATAGACAACCCTATTTTTTAGTGCTACATAGCAATACTCAAGCAGTGTGATGAAAGGTGGATTTCAACTCACAGTGACATTCATGTGAACATTAATTTCAATCATAATTCTTTACCCATGTTGACTGCTGTAGCTGAAGGATGCTGAAAAAACTCAAGAAAATGGCTGTCTTCACTGAAATTGTTAGAAGATGGTTTCAGTCTCTCTGTAACAGTGCAACCATCAGCATCAATAGAACCATACACGAAAGTACAAATGTGGATGCTTATCAGACACAAATAAACCATGTGTGTTACTTCAAAGTGTAAGAACTCAGAATACGTGATGAGATGATGATTTGGGTATAGCAGGAATAGATCCACTTTTAGAATAATTTATTTAAAAGACACCGGTTTCATATAAATAGCCAATAAGAGTGTTTTGAAAGCATGAGATTTTTCTTTATGTAGTGTATTATGAGTGAGACACATTTTGCATAAGGAGAAGTTATTTACTAACACGTGTTTGTAGACACATTCTTGTGAAATTATTTTTGTAATGAGAGATTGCAAAGTTACTCATTCACTGCCTCCAGTTCTTTGCTTTCATCTTGCTTTCAGACTTCAATATTTATTAATAAGAATGCAGATAGCATTATTATGTAGACCAGTAAGTAGGTGGCTGGATCTTTGACAGAGGTCAAAATGTAGTCTATGCCAAGCCTTGCACAATATGCATACAAAAGACACCATTTTCTGCAATAGTGATACCTGGAGATATCCTACCATGCATCAGCAATTGCCCTTATATACCATGTCAAACCCTTGTTACAGAGTGACAATTTTCCTCCAAAATACACTGATTATAATCTTACATCACATGAAAAATTACAACATCTTGTTGTAGAAGAAGGTTAAGAAGGTGACATGAAATCTTGAGGTGACCAGGTCTTCATTTGCCATGACATGTCCCAGAGTCTTTACTGGTATAACAAGGTTGATGAACTGCTAAGGTTGATTTCCAACTCAAGGTTGATGAACTGCTAAGGTTGATTTCCAACTAACATCTTTTTCAACGTAAACAATTCTATGATACTGGGAAAGA
>NW_009910662.1:4757-5678 GCF_000696875.1 Nestor notabilis
AAAGAGTTGAGCAGCACTGCTTAAAATGAAAAATGGCAAAGATGTCTGCACAAGGGATGAGTGATATATGTTGTCCTATTGATGAATGTCATATATACATACATATGTGTACTCTGGTAATCTTTTATTTACAGGTCTTGCTGATCTTAGCACAAGACCACAAAGGAGCCTTTAACAATATGCAGTGCTGTATTTGGGATAGACACCGTACAGTCAATCAGTTAAAATATCCTGCCCTCAGAGGCAGAGACAGCTAAAGACTAGCCAAAGACTATAAGAGGTATTTTCATCATGGTCCATGTTATTTATCACCTTTGCTTTAAGGCTTTCTGTTGTGGATTCAAAAAGACAAAAGAACTCCCTTTCCCACCTATTCAAACCCAGAAAACCCCTACTTGCCTTTGAGATACATTATTTCAACATGTGGACAATCCATTTCTCAAGCAAACACTCACATGGGGCTTGGTGATGTCACAGCACTCAAAGTAGGAATTATGACATCCACCCTTTCCTTGAAGATCCATTTTGCAGGTGATTGATGAAGAAGACTAATCTTGGAGTCCATAGTTTAATTTAAATCGTTTTGGGTCCTCATCACTAGGAAGGGTCACATGAGCCATAGCAGCAGGAGATAAATGGCTTCAGTCACAATGTTAACTGCCATCTTGATGTCAGAGTGGTAAAATGATGACTAAGGATTCACATGATGAATAGTTTTTTGTAAGGATATGCTGATATAGCTGTAAGGTGAAGCAAGGAACCTGGAAGCATGGTGTGTGCAAAGATGACCTACATGAAAGGCACACAGAGTTGTAGGCAGCTGTTGCAATGCAGTACAAAAAGAGATGCAAACATACTCAAAAAAGCCTGACTCTCAACAATGAAGTGGCAAGTGACAGCAAAGTTGAGAGTGGTTCAGCA
>NW_009910662.1:5709-54189 GCF_000696875.1 Nestor notabilis
AAAACAGAGAATACACTGTGCCACTAACAGTGCTGTAGCATATTCCCTCCCTGGCTTTAGCATCAGTAATTACAACAATTCATATTCTAGAAGGATTAATGCAATTAAGAAGCAATTCATGTAATATGTGCCATATTCTGTATTCAGTAAATTCAGTGAGGCATGTTTCTTTTACTGATCCAGAAGAAAATAAAATTTCTTAGCAAATTTCATTATTCTCACTGAAATCACAAACCAATTCAGGCATTCACCCAATCTGTACCTTTTCCATATCCTCCAATAACTTTAAAGTCTGAAAATACTAAGTTCAAGGAAGTAATTTGAAATATATTCGAAATTTATTACTACTTCAGAGTATGACTCCCAGTTTTGACCAACAACTGTTTCATTGTATGTATTTTTAAAGTTATCAAAGATTCTTTACTGTAGCCTGGAAATATTTGGGATAGGTTTACTGGAGATTTCAAAACAGAAAAACACAAGGAATCAATATTATTCTAAAATTAAAATAGTCTGTCAATTTCCCCCTTTTCACATAAAGATTAAGGATGAAACCTTTTGCACCTTTTTTTTTCTGTATATTTCAGGGCAGAGGCAATATACATTGTTAAAGCAGTGACCTTCACAGGCAGGACAATTGGCTTTTCTTTCTCCTCCCTCAAAGATGAAGGTTGGGGTGTTTTTTGATTCAGATAACCTTCATTCACAGCCAGTTAACTAAGTATTGGATTTTATTAAGAAATTAAGACATCAGGTATTTGGATTAGTAGTGTTTGCCATCATTCATACTCAATAATTGAGGTCATAGGGATTATAAACTCTAATGTGTCAAATTGAATTCACCAGCAACAATCTAAAATCCTTTAATTATCTGCTTTGGGGGCAATGGATTAACTAGAGCCTGTCAGTAGCAAATAGACATGCTGTTTACTTTTTCTTTTTTTTTTCCTCTGTTTTTTTCTTTTTTAGTAAGCTACCAATAATTCTTTAACCAATAAATATAAAAATAAAATCTAACCCAAATCCTCCTGTTTCTTTTGAAGTTTTACATTACCATTTATCACAGTCACTATATATTTGAAACCTCTGTTACACAGTGGATAACAAGAGAGGTAAATCATAGTTCTTTGTCACTTTCATTCCTGTATCACAGAATCATATTAGAGATATGCACTTAAAATGTCATTAGGTTTGGTCATAAAATGTTAACTAAAAAGATAGATGTAGCAAGAAAGATATATAGGTAGTTACAGTGTTCTCCATTTCATTTCCTGCTTAACTGAACACTGTCTTTCTTAAAGTTCCTCTCCAATTTCTGTCACTATAATACAGACATAGTTCCTATTTTCATTTTCTTCTCATTAGGTGCTTCATATTCACTTCCCATTACATGTTTCAGATTCACTAATGAAAAGCTGTCAAAAATCTCTCACTCAAATTCATAATAAACTTCATTAACATAAAAAATTTAGTTAATAGTTTTTTTCTCTCAGAGTATTTCATACTGCTGTTAACAATTTTTTTTCACAAAGCCATAGGTACATTTTCAATCAATCAGTTCTGTTCTAGGAGCTTTAAGTATTATATAATGTTTCATATATTATATGATTTTATATATAATTACTATGTATAATAGGTAACCTGTATTATATAAATACGTATATTAATAAATGACAAAAGCATTAACAACTTCAGAAAATGTTACATAACAAACATCATGAATACTAAACAGTCTTCCTCTACCGTTAATTTATTATGTTATCTAAGATTATTTTCTGCTCTGGTATGTATTTTAAAATCATAATTTTCTAAAACTTGCATTTTTATATGAAAGGTGAGAGGCAGCAGAGATTAAAAGGGGAAAGTGGAAAGATAAAGGCCTATGACAAGTAAATGATATCCATTGTTGCAGAATTTCAGGGACCTAACTGAAGTTTTGTTCTTTTATTCTTTTTTTTTTTCAAAGTTTTTCAGGTATTTTTATTTTTATTTTTTTAATTCCCTCATGTATCCCAGTGTAGAGAGGAATACTAATAATGCACAACTTCTATCTGCTTTTTAAAGCAATCTTTATAACAATAAAAGGCACGTATTTTGGTAAATATTTCATTAGTTGTGAAAGAATAAAATGCAAACAAGTATGGAAGCCAAGTAAATACCTTTTACATTGCAAAAGTATATCTGTTGTAATGTACCAGTTGTTATGGTTTATGTATACTGTTTTCCAGTGTTTCAAGTACTTTAGTAAAGTGCACTAATATTAGATAATGATAGATGAAGGACTGTCCTTAATCACTGCTGTTTGACATTGGTTTACTGCTTCATTATTTAATGGAAAACAATGTCACATTTCAGTGGTAAAGCTTCATCTTCTGAAGACTTTATTACAAAATTGAAAGGATTGATTGCTGTTGATTGGATTTTGTCCGAGTACACAGTCATTTCCACATGCTGCTGGATTTAACAGTCACTTTTTCTAATCTTGGAAAAATAAAAATAGCTTTGTTCATCACTTACATAACCCTTTCTGAAGCTGCTGGGGGGAAAAGAAAACTACAACAAACCACAGATCACAACAACAACAACAACAAAAAGCAAAACAAAAAAAAACCTGAGGGAAAAACCCAACCAAACCCACAGCAAGAAAGAACACACGGAGAAAATTTCACTCTTTTTTAGTTGTCATTACTAAAATCCCTGGTTTATCTCTTTTTGTTTCATAAGGAAACCTGATTATGGAACTGGAATGACATTTTTTCCCCTGAGTCTTTAGGTGGGTCTGTGTGTAATAAACAGGCTTATATCAGATTTGATCCTTCTGTCCCTGTTACTGCAGGAGCACCTTACTTTTATTGTAAGTTTTCCTCATTAATTCCTGTTGCCGCCAAGTAAAAGGTCACAACGGGTAACAAAGTAAAGGTGACAACGTGTAACAAAGTGTCTGTCCTTCGAGAGGAAGATAGGCTCCTCTCTCAATGGCAGCAGAGTCCTACTCCTTCCTTTCTAACACAGCAGGTGAGCAAGCTTCATTCTTTAGGTCTCATTCTCCAGATCTCATTCTGCAGCTCATATGGATTATCCTTCTTTTTTCCAATTACTCCACTTTTCTTGCAGAAAAAAAATAAAAAAAACCAACCCACCAAAAAAAAAAAAACAAACCAAAAAACCAAAAACCACAACCCAACAACATGAAAACGTTAAAAAGTTTCTTTTTCTTAATGCAAAACTTAATTTAGCTAAGTTGGAGAGGTGGTGTGTTGGCTATGCCTGTGTCTAATGTGTGTCTTATGCTCCAGGATGTTGTTATTACACTTTTGACACTGACAGCTGGAATGTAGATTCTCATTTGCAAACACGTACAGCACAGATATAAGATATGTTTAGTGCCTATGTCAGAACAAAAAGCTCGTTGCTGTGACCTATGTGGCCTCTGATCTATTCTTGTAGGAGATCTAAAAATGAGATGAAAATCAACTGGATTGCAGCATGATCTGGTATGAGTGTGAAGCTAAACAAGTTTTGCTGAAGAGCAGAATCCACCAGCAGCAACCTTCAGGAAGGGCTCAGACTCCTAAGAAGATCGACATTGTAACAACCAGAGTTGGTGGTTTAGAAATAAACTGAGACTATGGGGTCTTTTCCTTCAAAGATCAGATACTGATTACATGTATCCTCTTTACCCTGCTGATTTCTTGTTTAAAGCTTGATGAAAGAAAATCACCAGGTATCTTTAAAATATCTATAAACTCTGGATGGTCAGAGTAATTTTTAAGGAAATACCATTGATTTCGATAGGATTATATGACAGTTTAATCCTTAGAATATACTATATTTGTATAAATCATATTAATATTCTAGACACCCCCCAAAACCCACCCTACCATCTACTACATCGAAGTATAGTACAACTATGAAATGTTTTTTGTTAAAAATATTTTTTTATTAGGATGACTGCAAACTCTTGTTTTATTTTATTCTTTACAATATTCTCAAATGGCTATGTTTTATACACTTCCTCTAGCTATCTTTCTATCATTTAAAATAGCAAATTTTTAAAAGACCATTTAGATTTTGAATCTTCAATGTTCTTTGCATTGTTTCTAATTTTTCTATATTTATTAGTATACTGAACAGTTGTTTTTCTATTAAGTTAATATCTTTAAATATCTGTTATTTCAAAGAGTAGTAAGCATGAGAATTATAACTTAGAAATAGATACATTCTGTACTTGTTGATTAATCATATAGGCTGCTGTTGTAATTAATATATAGTAATAAAAGCTACTTAATTATTTTATAATTGTATGTAATTATATATCTTGAATGCATTTAGATTAGAATGCTGCAGAAGACATGAAGTATTTAGAGATTATGTTCCTCTATATGAACTATGCATAACATATGATCTAATTTTAAATTAAAATCAGTAAAAAAATAACATTAAATGTATTTTAATTTTAAGATTGTGAAGTGATAATGATATACTTACTGCAAATAGACTTTTAAAATTAAAATTACATTATTAACAATTACATGTATATATTTTAATATTCCATACTGTCAATGTATATGAGATTTGCAAGCAATTTTTTGATGCAGAATGATTATAATCTTTTTAAGATCAATTTATTACAAGGAAAAACAGTATTGTGTGAAGGAAAGAGCAATGATGCATTAATTAGCAGATTATTTTTAGCTTTTGAGGATAATGAACATCTGGATTATCATATTGTAGCAGTGTCACATCAGTAGCTGTATTGCAATTTGTATATCAGTAAGTGCTTTGCATTTAATTCAGTTTTTTCCTGTAAAGAAAACTTCATATGAACCACAATTTATCAGGCCTGAACTGATAACATGAGGGGAAAATTGTAAAAGTGGTTTAATGTTACAGCAGTATAGATATCTGTTTACCTCTACAGTCACCAAATTAGAAAATAGATGATAGTCATAATAGTAAGGAACTATGTGTGAAATGGTGGAAATGGTACTTCACTCACAGAAGCTGACTGTACATCATCTGATCTCTTTAGATGCTCTTTCCTGGCCACCTACATTGTACAGACGCATTTCACAACAGCATAATGCAAAGTAGATGCACTTTAACTTCAGTTCCCAGTATTCACAGTATTTTCTTCAGACAACTTGCATTAAGAACAATAAATTGAAGAATGACACTGAAAAAGAAAATATACAGTCATGCTACATGAAAAGAATTTGTTCTGTAAAGCAAGAATGCAGGAGTTAGGAAATATCCAGTTGCTTGAATGTTCTAGAAATCATGTATATCTTCATCATGGAGTAACAACTACAGGGAAAAAAAAATCATACTCAGACCATATGGGCTTGGCTGAATATGAACAGTGAAGAATAAATTTGCAAATAACGTGATGCCAAAATGTAATTAATCCCTAATGAACAAGTGTTAATTAGAAGCTCAAACTTACCTGAACAGAGGATTTTTTTTTTTTTTTTAAATGAAATAACAAATACATTTCCTTAATAAATTGGCAAAAATCAGCCAAATGTCATATGTGTGCTCCTGGAGCAAAGAAGCTCTTTAAAAAAATGTAATAAAGCTATTGGAAAAAAAAAAAAATGAACCCAAAACAAAAACCAGCGTAATAATGTGTTCTCTTAATGCCACTGGGGAAACAACTGACTGGTTTCACATTAAAGCCTCCAAGAAAACTCAGACCTGTGAAAATATCCAGAGTAAAATACTGGTGGGGAGAGGCAAATGCTACATGAAAAGAATTTGTTCTGTAAAGCAAGAATGCAGGAGTTAGGAAATATCCAGTTGCTTGAATGTTCTAGAAATCATGTATATCTTCATCATGGAGTAACAACTACAGGGAAAAAAAAATCATACTCAGACCATATGGGCTTGGCTGAATATGAACAGTGAAGAATAAATTTGCAAATAACGTGATGCCAAAATGTAATTAATCCCTAATGAACAAGTGTTAATTAGAAGCTCAAACTTACCTGAACAGAGGATTTTTTTTTTTTTTTTAATGAAATAACAAATACATTTCCTTAATAAATTGGCAAAAATCAGCCAAATGTCATATGTGTGCTCCTGGAGCAAAGAAGCTCTTTAAAAAAATGTAATAAAGCTATTGGAAAAAAAAAAAAATGAACCCAAAACAAAAACCAGCGTAATAATGTGTTCTCTTAATGCCACTGGGGAAACAACTGACTGGTTTCACATTAAAGCCTCCAAGAAAACTCAGACCTGTGAAAATATCCAGAGTAAAATACTGGTGGGGAGAGGCAAATAAGTAAAGAAGCTGCTGGAAATAAAATTATACTGCAAAATGTCAGTCATTTGTAACTGTCACTGCCATTACCCATGCTATGTATCATAGCACATTGCGACAGATCTTGAGTTAATCTTTGTTCTTCTGGAGCCAGGTGGTTCTTCCACAGCAATGGTGCTGGAAAAGTTTTTTTTCCAGATAGATATGTTCATTTAATAGCTGCCACAGAATAATTCTTCCTGCTTGCACTCTCCCCTTGACTAGAGCTCGGTAGCATGCAAAGAAGGGTTTACAAGATGCATAACTTTTTAAAATATTGCCCATGGTTACTACTGTAAGATTGTTCTATAGATCCACAACTACACCTTTATAGCCACTTGACAGATTTAAGAGAAGCAGGAAACTACTGGCTAAAACATCAACTAATTTCACAGTTCTGCTTTGTGGCACCTGTCCTAAAAATCACCTACTGTTATTGGTTTTGTTACTTCAATGCTTTTGTATTATTTTCTGTATTACTGATGTCTAGACCTAATTGTATCTAATTTGTAAAGAATTATTTCTAGCAATGGTTCTTAAAAGAGATTGATTTCATAGAACGACCTTAAGATTAAATAAGATTACTGTCTGTATTCAGTTGGGTACAAGCACTCAGGAATGGTCATTGACACCAATGACTAAAATTATGCAACAAAAGAATGTACTTTTAACACAGAAACATGGAAATTCAGTATTTTAAACTGCTTCTATAGAGCTCTTTCATGGGATAATCCTGCAGATTCCCTGGGAGTGACACTTGAAGCTAATCTTAAGTTTTACTGATGATGGTAAATTTCTAGTTTTCAGAGCATAGGCTGAATTTATGGACAAAAGTCTCAGTAACTGAGACAACGTAAAAATTTGAATTAAAAAATCCCCAAAAAACATGAAAAGGAAACAGCAATTTCAAAACGTAGTTATGGTTTTAAGAAAAAAAGCCAAAAACCCAACAACTAAGCCCCATGAATTTGAGTAATAGCGAAAAGAAAATTTATACTAAACCTGAGCTAAAATTTTGGTAAATTGTACTCTTTGCAGTGTAGGACATGAATTACAAAAATGGCACAGCTGGTCCAATATCCTGGTTCTGTTATGGCTGATATCAGCTAAGCGTGACAGAAAGTGGCTTCATTAGCTGACAGCTAGGTACGACTTTTTCTTTTTTATATAACCTCCAGGCTGCATGATATATCTCTACACTTATGGTTCTGTAGTTCTCTAAAGAAATATAGTCTTTCCATCAGATATAAATAGAAAAATAGGCTCATTGCCACTGTATCAGAATTTATCAATTTTTGTATACAAGCTACTAATGCTGCAGAGAATCACAGAATAACTGAGGTTGGAATAGACCTCTGGAGTACATATGGTTCAACCCAAATGTCTCAGAAGTCTTTGCCTAATAAATAGTGATCCAGAGGTGAAACCCGAACTGTTAACTGACAGGCTGAATTAAGTTGTAAATTGTGGAGAAGAATGAATGAAGGTGCAAAACAAACAGTATTTCACCCTATTAATGAGTTCTCATGCTCCACCCCTTTTTTTTTAAGGCAGAGAGACAGTAAAGGTATTCTGTATAAAACTGACTGATAAAATCATCCCTATTCATGCTTTCTCTGGAGATTTGTCTCCCTGGTTCTAAGTCAGTTCAACATATGCCACTGCTTCTAAGCTGATAATTTTCCACACTGTTTTGGAACACGATGAAGAATCAAATTAAAATTAAGTAACTAAAAAAAACACCCCAACAATTGCATTTGCATCTTTAGTATACAAACAGTACAGTGACATTACTTGTCAACTAAACTTCTTCCTAGATGCATAGTCTCAGTTGGTATCCCTCCAGCTTATCAAGGAGACTGTGATATTACCTAATAAAAAAACTTGTGGTTAATTTATCTTTATAAAGTAGATATTAATCTGCAAGGTCTTTGTCAAGTTAAGGACACATTTTGAAAGAGCTGATACCAAAAGGTGACCTAGACTGAGCAATAACATGGCAGTAACAACATTCACAGTATCTGCAAGGTATTAGTGTTGACATATGCTTGGCAAGCACTCAGCCAGCTCTGAAAATCTGAATGTTTAGATAAGCATCCTCACACAAACTGGAAATAAAACATATATATTTCAGAACTGCTTTTTTGAACTAAATCAGGTGAAGTGCTGTGTGATAGGGTGCTGTAGTCAAGTACAGTGCTGTATTTAAGATTTCATGCATTTCATGGCATTTGCTTAAAGATTTTGAGGTAGATTTTGACCACAAAGAGTATGCTAGGCTAAGCCTCCCTGTTACCTGACTTGATTACAATGTGACCTTAAGTTTTTTTATTTAGTTTTAACTGAAGAAAATCTGCTGTTTAAGTGTTCTAAGCCAGAAAACTGCAGCTGTTGATACATAATTTTGGCATGAAGTATAGAGACAGCAAAAAGCAATTTCCAATGGTTCTTCATCAGCTTATTTTTAATACGTTCATTTACATAATCTCAAATTATTTTTTATAAATGCTATGAAAAAAACCCCAAACAACCATGTATAGTGTCTAATAGCTATAAACTTTTAATGATTCATGGCATATAAAATGAAATTAGTATATTTGGTTGAACTGTAGAATTAGAATAGAAAATCAGATTTGATTACATTACAAATTGCATTTGATCACATTACAAATTGTATTTGATCAGAAGTAGCACTTTCTAAGGATTAATGCTTTCCTCTTGGTTTCTAAAAAACTATTTATCTCTGTTCTTATTTTTTTTTTTAATCTGGATTTAGATGGTAAACAAAAGAATCATGTTTATATAAGTAAGCCCTCATTATATTCAGAAGTTTAGCAGGTTCTCCTATCTCAGGTTTATCATTAAAAATTCAATTTAAAATGCAAAATGATATCTCTCATTCTTGACAAAATAGTGATAAGAGAATTTGTGCAGGTGACACACAATGACCCATTGCCAGAAAAAAACTGGCAGAGAAAGAGACTGGTACTGTACAAATGGTAATACGTCTAGTTAAAGGGTAAGCACTAAGCTAAGATTACTAAGGCAGTTTCAAAGACAACCATACTACAACTACAAATAAGGGTGTGGGACAGTGAACTAAAACTACTGGGAAGAAGTAAATTAGGGTCCGAAATATTTTTTGGGTGAACATTATATGTGGTGACAGAGGTCATCAAGAAAGAGGATAAAACAGCAACCAGAAAGTACGAGTGGGACAATATGGGAGTATGTGTCTCCAGCACAGTTTCAACTACTGCAGCTTGGCCAAAGACAGGAAACGTATTACATGTCTGCAAGTGTCTGAATTATCTCTATCATTAGGGAACACCTGGAGTGAACTACATAACAAAATTGTCACCAGAAAAGATACCTTCATAAATGTGAAATACAGACAATGAGTTTTCTCAATAAAGTGTTATCTCAGTGTACTAAAAATGTCAACAGTCCTCTTAGTAAGTGTAACTTGCTAACTTCACCGCTACACTAATCAGCCTGGAGGAGGATGTCAGAAGGAAGGAAGGAAAGGAGAGAAGAAAAGAAGGAAAATGTGAGAAGATGTTTTCCCCATGGGTTGGGTCTGTAAGGAAAAAAGGCAAAAAAATATAATTATTAATAGTTCCCAATAGCTGGCTCATGAAGTACAAAGGTGTCAGCTACACTGAGTACACATATTAGTCACACAATCAGTGATTCTAAACCAATTCCACAAAACAAAATTATAATCTTAGCCCAGGCCCCAAGGAGTATAAACATCACCACAGGGAACACATAGTGCAAGAAAGATACTACATAATGCAGCCCTGAGAACAATCACAGCAACTGCAAGACCATATACATCAACATTGTGACCAGCAACTATTAAACCACTACAATGAATGCTTATGATACATTCGTTTTAACACACTCTGGTCAAACCTGTTACTATCGCAACCCTTTGTGCCACACACTGGGTGCCAAAAAAGACTGTCATAGTTTAAACCCAGCTGGCAATTGAAGTACCAGGCAGCCACTCACTCATTTCTTGCACCCCCTGCCTTGGAGAGATGAGGAGGAGAATCAGAAAAAGTAAAACCCATGTGTTGAGAGAAGACCAATTAAGTAATTGAAATAAAGTAAAATATAATAACATTATTAATAATATTTATAGAAATAATGACATAAAGAGAGAAGAAGAAACCCCGAGAAACCACCACCTGCTGACCAATGCCCAGCCTGTCCCCAAGCAGCGATTGACCCCCAAGTATGACATTCTATGGTACAGAATATCCCTTCAGTCAGTTGGGGTCAGCTGTCTTGGCAATGTTCCCTCATGGCTTCTTGTGCATATTCTCACTGAAGTATTATTTAGCAACAACTAAAACATTGTTATCAACATTGTTCTTAGACTAACACCAAAACACAGCACTGCACCAGCTACTAGGAGGTAAATTAACTATCCCAGCTGAAATCAGCACAATAATATCTTATAGATACTTAGGAGCTATGTGAGTCTTTCACTTCTTCACTAAAGTGGTAAAAATTTTGTTACGGACTTTAGTAAGAGAAAGATCTAATTATGATATAATTGTAGCCAGTATTTTCTTTAGTTCGCTGCTTTTTATCAGCATTATGTTCATGTGTTTTCCAGATTATGGAAGCAAAATATCCACCAATTAAGATGACTGCCTTTTTTTCCAGTAGGCATATGTAAGTATTAAATACTTGTGCTATTCCTTTGCAAGCATTTTCTTGGAATTCCCTAACCAATGTTTACTTCAATTATATACAGGAATAACAGAGAAACATGAGTAACTAGCTGAAAAATGTATTACTACAGCTAATGAATGAACACTCAGTTACTCTCAGCTGCCTGCTCACCAGAACTGTATTGGTAGGTTCAACAGGGAAGTATAGAAGATTTTTTTTTTTAAAGAAAAAGTTAATATTTTTTACCACTTAAGTGCTAACAAGCACAAAGGTAAAGAATTTTAAAATGAAAAGCCCTAATTTATTCAATTTTAACTGTATGTCATCTTGTCAAATTTTTTTTGTTTTACATGGTGCTTTCCAATCTTAAATGAGACATTCACCAAATATAATAACATATAAGAACCAGCCCAAAGTAAACTGTTCTATTTAAATCTGTCACTCTAAAGTGTTACTAATCTAAGGCAACCCCATCAATACTGACCTGGGCCTCATACGAAATAACTGTAGTTTATTGTGATGTAGGAAAATATGAACTGGTGGTTCACGTAAGAATATCAAACATAATTTAATTTTATTAACTCAGACTTGTATTTTTTTCCATTCTACAATTTGCAAGTAGTTTTGTGGTTGGCTAAAATAGTGACACATGTATAGAGTCTCTAAATAAATTAAGACAGTTACACTTCATGCTTATATTTTCTGCTGTTTAAAGTGTATCACTGTGGAACATTCCTTTCTACAAAGACAGACAGGGGCACTCTCTCTTACACTCCTACCTGCAAGTAGATGTAAAATAGAACTGTAGGAAATGTAGTATATATTTAAGATATGTTAAAAAAAAATCAGATGGAAAATAAATTCAGGGATTATTAGCAGAGACAGAGAGAAACTTATTGTAACAGTTTCAGTCTCATTTTTTTAGAATACCTGATAGAACGCAAGAAAGACAGATTAGTACTCTACCATAGGGCCACTATTCAGACATTAAGGTGTACATGTGTACTGGGGGAACAGGGCATAAAAGCTCTATCCTGCCTAAAGCAAGAAGTCTGTTCACAATGAAGTTTTGCAAAGACATTTTTATTTTCCTTCTTTATTATTCTGTGGAGGTTGAATTTAAAAGTTGGACAGATAGTTATCCTTTTGGATCCTATAAATCTTTCAAAAGGAAGCCCAGAAGTGTTTGTGTTCCTTGCACATGTCTAAACTGCAGGCTGAACAGGCTGTAAATTAATTGTTCCAAGAGTGCAAAGCAAATTGGCTGTTTCATCAGAGAGTAATTGTACCACAGCTCAGTACAGTTTAATGCTTTCTTCTGAGACTAAGAGTTGATACACAATGTGATGGATGGTAAAGTTATTAAATCTGTTTATTCCAGCTCTTCTACTGGGTTCACCCCAAAAGTAGGAGGTCACCTTTTCTTAGGTAATACACATGAGATCAGGATCATCCCTCAAAAAAAAAAAAAAAAAAGAATGCTATACCTTTAATAATATGCTTAAAGCTTTTGAATAACAGGGTGAAGAAACAGTGACATAGAAAGGAGATCCCCATGCAGGAGCAGAGAGTGGCAGATGAATGGATACAGGGCCAACTTACAACAAACTCACAGACAAGTCCTACAGGAATCCAAGGAAAAGTTGGAAGGATTTATCAACCTAAGATGTCACTGGAAGGTGTCTGATTAAAGCAAAGAACCTGCACTGAAAAGTAGGTTTCCATTCAAACCTTTTACTTAAATGATGCCATACCTAACAACGTGTTTTCTTTCCATATAGTTACAATATTCAAGTTTCTGTAATTACATTCCCCTAAAGGCGTACATTTAGAGATTGGAAAAGGTTTAAGCTTTCCTTACCTCACTTCAAGAAAAGAAAATAAGAGATATTTCCACTTCAGCAGACATTTACTTTTACCAGTTTGGTGTTCCAAGTGACAGTACTGAGTTTGGCTGAGATGGAGAGAGGAGTTCATGAAAAGGCATAGGGTTTACCTATACAGCTACCTACTTTTATCATCCATATGCATGTAAGACACCTATCTACTGTTTAAATAGTGAGTGCTGCCTCTTTTTTTGCACCATTCCCTATGGTAAGTAAAATTTAATACTTATACTCAAAACCAACAGCTATGATGAACCAACAGAAACCTTATTAATTGTATATTTAACGTTTTCTTATGCAGGTATGCATACAAACACAGTAGAATGCTGCTGCCATAGAAGACAATTACAAAATTCATACTCATTTTCCTGAGAACAGAACATGAGTTTTACTTGATAGTCTGGTTCCTCATCAAAGCTACTCACTATAATTGACTGGGAATATTTTTCATTTTTTTTTAGGGACAGAAAAGAGAGTATAAAGTCCAGAAATAAAAGTTTAAAAAGATTACATCACACTTGTAGTTGATGAGCTGATCTGCATACCAAGGGAAAGTAATTCATTTCCACAGAGTGAAAAAAGATCAGTGGACATGAAGCTGAGGTTTTACAAAAGCTAAACAGAAGGAATAATATAAAAACAGATCACTTTTTGAGTGGAGGGAAACTACCAAAAGTAATGAACTAATTGTTGAAGCTAAGTAAGTGTAGTGGAAAATATTTTCCTATAGAAAATTAAAAGCACAATTAATAGTAATTAACAGGAATTTCTGAAGTACCATCCTTAGCTCACATTTGCTTATTTTTCCCAAGGAATACCTTCTAATCATTCTTAATTTAACTTATTTTTAAAGACACAAGATTAATATGAAAATTAATAATAATAAAAAAACTGTTTTAAATTCTTGAATACAGTAGATTAGGGTGTTACAAAGTCCTGAATATGTGGGAAGACCCTTACACAAATCGTTGCTGAGGTTTGATATAAGCAAAAGATTTAATGTTCTTTATAAGTTTATCTAAGACTTGACTTTTATCTCACTGAAAAGTCTGTGGAGATTTGAATCAAGGGAAAAGACATAAATTTCAAAATGTTTAAGAAAATTTAATATGAAAAAAGTGATGTTCAACACCCTATGTTTAGAAGACTGATTTTGAGCTTATCCTGTGTTATAAAGGTTCAATACTTGGTCACTCCATATATAACCTACTAACATGTATGCTTCATTGCAAACACTGAAAGTAATTCTGAATTCAGGAAGAGATTCCACTAGCAAGGATGATCAGAAGAGAAATTTTTGTCAGAAAAGTAACAGAAAGGAAAGATGATATTGTGTGTTTGAATCTTGATTAAGTTGAATTATCTGTATATAAAAAGAAAAATAAATCTGCTGGTGGAGGAAGACATTGGTTTGGACATGAGATTCTAACAGCTGTACACTAGAATGAACAATTGAGCCGTATGGCTCCTCATAAAGAAATATCCTCCATCCCCTCTGGAGGATCCCTTTCAGTACTGGAGGAGAAATTGGAAGAACGCAAAACCCGTTACTCGAGATAAAAACAGTTTAATAATTGAAATTAAGTAAAATATAATGGTAATAGGAGTAATACCAACAATAACAATAATGATATTAATAATAAAGAACAAAAAAACAAAACAAAAAAAAAAAGAGAAAATTTAGAAAAACACAAGTAATGCACAACACAATTGCTCATCACCCGCCGACCGATACCACGCCTGACCTGAGCAGCGATCTGCCCTTCGGGTAACTCCCCCCACTTTATATCCTGGGCATGACGTACTGTGGTATGGAATACCCTTTTGGCTAGTTTGGGTCAGGGGTCCTGTCTCTGCTCTCTCTTGGCTTCTTGTGCACCTCCTCACAGGCAGAGCATGAGAGGCTGGAAAGTCCTTGATCAGGCTGAACGCTACTGAGCAACGACTAAAACATTGGTGTGTTATCAGCATTATTAGACTGAAGCCAAAACACAGCACTGCACCATCTACTAGGAAGAAAACCAACTGAAACTAAGACATCTCTACAGCAGTTTTTTTAGCAGAATATATAACGTTTGACAATACAAAGTTTATTTTAAATAGTAGAAAAGAAAATATCTGACTTTTTTATTATGTTTGTTCATGCTCAAATAAAAATTTTATGTTACCTCTAAATCTGTTTTAAACTCTCTTTTTAATGTGAGTTTTTCATTTCACTCCTGCAGATTGAACAGGATGATGACATCCTGTGAGAAACTTGGCTATTCAATTTTCAATATTTCTCTGAAATACTACCTGCTCTTTAAATCTTATATTAACATATGTGTCATTACTTACACTTTGTTTTCAATATCAGTATTTAATTTTATGAAATCTAATCCTACCCTGGAAATGCTGAACAATGTGCACATAGTTATTCTAATTTTAATTACTTACTACGTGTTTCAGGACAACTGTCTTAAATTATATAAACCCATAATTACTACATGTCATTATTCTATAGATCATTGTTATTCATTTTCAAAAATAGACACATAATTTAATGTGTTGAAATCTGCGTTCCTAATAAGCTAAACACTTACAATTGTCATGATGTAGTAAGAACAAATTGAATCTCAGCAACCAATGAATAGGAAATCATGCTGAAGTTAGTGTTGACAGAAATTCTAAATCAGAGAAAGTTTAACTACTGTCTTTCTTTTACCCTAACAGTAGCTTCTATAGATCTGAGTCTCTTAGAGCTCAAATTATATTTTTCGGAACAATCACTGGAAACTCCTCGTGATGGGCTGTTCTGCAGACACAAGGATTTCTGACAGACCAAATAACCCTCATAATGGTTGATGATTTAAGGATTTCATCCCAGATTACCTTTTTATCTAGGGGAAAAAGAAAAAAAATCTGTAAGTCTGAAGTAGCAAAGAATAATGGTGTTTTCCAGAACTTTAAGTATAATTTCTTACAGTGAAAAAAAGCACAATTAGTTCACTATACTCTAAGTAGAAATAAATAAATTAGTTAATTAAAATTTCTAAACCTGGAACTTAATGGATGAAAAAAAATCCCAATTTTTTTTTTATTACCTGCATTAGAAAATACAGACATCATTTTTTCTGTGTTCTTAAACTCCTATGTCTATGTAAATTGCAATGATTGTTCAATTCTAGTTCTTGGTAAAAATTCCCCTAGTTCCCTTACCTCCTTTAGGGACCCAGGGCTGAGAATCCAGTGTGATCTGCACTGCTGTCTCAGTCTAGAATAACTTTCTCATCAGCAAACTTTTGGATTGGTCTCTGATAGTTCCTGCATGTTATGATGTAGTAGAAAAACCCCAGACCTTGCAGTCCAAAATAAGTATCAACTTGGCATCAAATATCTTCTCAAGCATAAAACTGACAAGTCATACATTAATAAAATAAATATCCTGTGATTTGATGTCCGAGTTATATTTCTACTGTGGTAATATGAAAAGATTATAAGAAGTCCTTTCTCCAGTAGACCTCCAGCTTCAGTTCTGTTCAAAATACTACTTCTTTTCCAACAGCTGGCTAATGTTACCTACAGCCTTGTTTCTTTTATCTCAATAGCATGTCATGACTTTGTTTTCATGTGTGTTGGCTGTACTAGGAGTTATTTTCAAACTGGGAATTTTGCGGTGTAGTGGGCTGACCCCAGTGGGCAACTAAGCACCCACCATCTGCTTGCTCTTTCCCCTCAGTGGGATGGAGGAAAGAATCAGAAGGGCAAAATTACTAAAAATTTGTGAGTCAAGATGAACTCAGTTTAGTAACTGAAGAAAAAGAAAACAAAAAGCCACAACACCCCAAAACCCCACATGAAAAACAAAGGGATGCAAAGGCAGTCAGTCATTCACCAGAAGTCCAAGGCCCGGACACTCTTTTGGTTTGACTCCTTTGGAAAAACTATGCCCCAAATTTATTGCAGAGCATGATGTTATATGGTGTGGAATATCCCTTTGATCAATTTGGGTCAGTTTTCCTAGCCATGTTTTCTCACAGATTTACCCCCATCCCTATTCTACTGGAGCAGAGTAAGAAACAAAGACAACCTTAATGCTGTGAAAGCACTGCTCAGCAATAGCTAAACCACTTGTTTTACAACACTTTTTTAGTCACATATCTAAATCACCGTACCATATGCACTACTATGAAGAAAATGAACTCCATTCCAGTCAGACCAAAGGAATGCAGATTATCAGATATGTGGGTTATATGTCTGAAAGTATTATATACACAAATAAATATTGAACTTCCGAGCCAACAACAGGAAATCTGTAGGAGTAATAGCAGTTTTAGTACAAGTATATACATGCTGCATAATACATTTGCAGAGATATGCTGTCACTTACAAAAAATCTTAGACCTTAATAACGCTCTTCATCCATCAATACCAAAGCACTTTACACAGCATGCAAATAATACAATGGATCCTTAGCTGATGATCAAACTGACTCACAGGGACAAAGATTATCCACAGAGTTTTCTGAGTTGTATAGCAGTAAAAAAAACAAAGAATTAAAACTGAAATCCTGAATAGGCACCATCTACTGTAAGCATGTCTGAATTGAAAATTTAGTCTAGATCAGGAGGAAGATTTTGAAGCAGTGTACTTATTGTCAGTCCCTACTAAAACTATTTCATTTCATAGTGGAGCACTATCTTTGCCTAGGAAGTAGGTTTCTTTCAGAGAAAACCAAAGCAGAAGATATGTTGCAGAGAATGAATGTGCTTCAGCTGCAAATGGGCTTTCAGTCCATCAAACTAAACTGAAGCTACTCTGAACTAAAACACCTGCAGTTGTATTCAGTATGATGATTATATCCTCCATAACAATTTGTTGCTCTACATATCAGCTTCTTTTCACCTGTATTGATATCAAAAGTAGTTGTAGACTATGTCACAAGAATAACACACTGCAGACAATTTATGATAACTCTATCTTATTTATACTCTTAAAATATTTTCAAGAATCTCTCACCCTCCCCTGCTTTCTCTCAGGCACACACACATACACACACTCACCCTTTTCAGTTTTCTTCATCTGAGAACAACAAAAGGCTCAAAATACTTTCAATCCCTCCGATTAACATCTTATCAGAACACAGATGGTATGAAAAAAAAAAAAAGAAAAGATAAAAATAGGGATAACTCTTTGATTTAAGTCATTAAATATGAAACTTTCTTTTTCCCACTGTGCCATTGCAATGACTTTGCAACTTTTTTCTTCTGTTGCTTTTTCCAGTCTAACAATTTCCAGTAGCTTGCTGGGCTGAATAAACTTCACAGAATTTCCTTTCTGGGTTTGTAGGGTAGTTTCTTTTGTTACCCCTGAGGTTTGTCTTTGGTCTGTTCTCTAATTGCGGACAGGGCCGTGCTCCTTTGAGGGTCTTCAAAGCTGCATGGCAATCTCTTTCATTTCCATTTTTTTCTCTCTGGCACTTCAGACATCTCTTCCCAAACACACACATGCACATGCATAAATCTGAAGATGATAAATTGTCTTGAAGGAAAAGAAGATTTCCCCTTTTCCATAGAATTTCCCATTGAGCTAGAATAGACAGGTCAGGACAAGGTAAACACAAATAGTTTTGAACAGCTGTGCAATTCACAATGTTTTGTTCTGCTGTACTTGATTAACAAAATACAATATTTGTACTATAAAATAGAAGCTTACAAATTAAATGATTCTTTCATCCTTCTGGAGAAGTCTAAGATAAAAGACACACAGGTCAACACAGTCGACCTTAAATTGAGCAAATTAGAGAAAGGTGAATAGCACAAACGAAAACTTGTTAAATAGAGAGAAAAACAAGTTATCACTGTTTCTAACAAACCCAGAAGGTATTTACAGTAGATGTAAGAAAACTGCAGGAGTATTTAATTAAAATCACTTGTTCTATCTTTTTAACTCTCTGAAAAGACTGCTTGTTTTAGCTTCTAGCTACATTACAGACAATGCAATAATCCTGAACTCTACAAATGTGTGGGAGTAAAACCACATTAACATATGATGTCGGGAATTAAGTATTTGATAATCATACTCTTTAAAGACATGGCTAATTGCTAAAATTTTTACAGTGGAATTCAGAATAAGAGACAGATCCAACCATGGGATTGTCATATGTTCAGCATTTCATGGCATTGTCTCTTCCTGACTCCTCTGTCTCCATCCATGTGGATTCAAAAAATGTTTCATTTTTATCAAAATTTTTAGTACTAAGGCCATTGTGCAATAAACCTTTTGGAAGTGTCAGGGCCCTGAGCTGTCACTGGCCTCCCCTCCAATATTCACTGACCTCTCACATGGCCCAGGAGTTCATTGCAGCCCCCCACAGCTGTCAGTCCCTTGATGTTCATTCCAGAAGAGAGATAGCTTGGGCAAGTGTGGAATATATTTTGTAAGCGCCATGCAGAAGGTAGGCAGGAACACACCATTCACTTAGTCTTCCAGTGCAGGATCTAGAGAGCATCAAATGAAGTTAACAGGAGTCAAGTCTTAACTTGGCAGTGCTAGGGTAAAGGTTGGACTTGATGATCTTAAAGATCTTTTCTGATCTATTTGATTCTATGTCCAAGATATAATGTAGTGCTTCACAGAGGTAGTTGTCCTGTGCAAAGCTGTGTTAAAGAATATAATGAATAACAAACAGTCCATTTGGACTTTGAAACAAACAGTCCACTAAGTCTTTGAAAATAGCTGAAGGCAGAAAAGATATTAGGAAGTTTACCTTGTGGAATTGCTTTTGTCTTGCTGTTCTCCATACCTTTGTATGCAGCTAGCCTTGCAAACAAGATATTGAACAAGATCCACCTTTAGTTTGACCCAGTATATAGACATTCTAACGTTCTCTACCTCTAACAGGTAAACATAATGCCTTCTGTTAAACTATGACAAATTAAGGTGCAGTGCTATTTTAAAAGTTCATATGTGTTCTTTTTAAAAATAATCACTCTAGTTTTGATTGTTTGAGGGAAGAGGAGAGGATAATCTTAAAATGAAAACAAAATTCTAAAGACCAATAAAAAACCAGAAACAGTCTCTGGTTCTTAACAGGAATGTACATCATAATGGAAAGCTCATACCTAGATGCAAACACTATGATTAATCAGCAGTACTGCACAGAAGGAAAGCTATTCAAAATAACATTTCTGTTCTGTAAATAATCTGTTGAGTAGTTTTAACATGTATAGATGGTAAGTGATAATCTTATTAATATATGTACACAATTCCAAGGGAGTTACTTCTGTAAGGTGCTGAGCATCTTCAATATGTTAAAAAATGAAGACACTAATTATCTCATATAACAAATAGCTGTATCAGCTACATGTTGAACTAGTAAGATTTCACAAGTTTGTAGTTATTCCATTTAATCAGAAATTTGCAGTATGTTGAATGCGTAGACAGGCCAGAACCAAGTGTAAAGAAGACTTTGAGTTATTTCTTGTAACTTACAAAATGCATGCATCAATCTATACCACATTTTCCACACAGGGAAATATTGATATTTGTATGCTAATTAATTGTAGAACTGCTGGTAAAATCCCAACTGTTTGCCTGCCTTGTAGAGTTTAGAACTGCCATCAATCACCTACTTTCCTTTCAAAACATTGCATTCAAATGACATTTTCTTTATATTTTGCATTATCCTTGTGTTTTGCGCTGTGACAGCACTAATATTTTTTGTTTTCCCTATCCCTCAGTTCTGTAACTCAACCATAAGTGAAGATGACACTAAGTAAGTTAAACTGTATTTCTGAAAGTATGCAACATATCCAAAAGATATTGTTTTCTGAATTAATGAAAAATGAGACAAATGGAAATGGAATTCACAAAAGTGCCTTCATGTCCTCAAGTGTAAATTGTGAAAGATTTTATTTTTCTTTTTTTTTTTTCATTGGTTTGTTATATTCTTGTTCTTTATTTCTATTTTGAGAAATAACAGAAATGCATTACTCAAACATAAAGTCAAATAGAAACTGAACATTCAAGACAAGTTAAAATGATCCATGGTCTTTATAAGTGAAATAACTCACACAATGCATTATTTAATTAGAAATGCATAAATATTCACCACTGATTCCATCATAGTTTCATAAAAAGTGTTTGGGATCATCTTTTACTCATTCTATTCAAAATTCTGTCAGGCACCATGTACTTACCAGTAATTTTGAAAAGTACCCAGAATGGCACTTTAACCAGTTATCAGAACTACCACCATGTGTTTTATAAAATTCTGAAAAAGAAGATTATTATTTCATAACACCCAAAGTATTAGTAAAAAAAAAAAAAAAATTACAGTTTCTCTAGTTCAGTAAATAAATGATGTCCTTTAGGGGGGTTAGTATTTTTCAGGTAAATTTGGACTTCCAAAAAAGCAGAATAAAACACACGGTTTTGTTTATTTGTTTCTTTACTTGTGTCAGGATTTTAAAAGAATACAAAACAGCTTCTGACTTTCTGAGACATTTAAATTCTGTAGTAGGTTATGACATTTCTCATATACTAACTTACCCCTACACCCCAAACAGTTGTGTTTGCCAGCATTGGAGGTTCAGAAGAGATTCAAGGAACTTGTATATTGTGCTTGCATGGTGATCTCTAAAGAGTTTTCTACATTTCCCTAAAATGTTAGTTTGTTAGAACAGCTGCTGCCCAGGTTTATAACATTTTTAACAAATGTACCTGATGTTCAATTACAGCTTAGGAGCCACCATTCCGAGTTGACAATCTGGAGATAGTTACACTGTCTGAGAGAAGAAGAAAATTTAATGAAATGGACACAAGCTACTCCCCACCTGCCGGCCTGTTGACACGCTAGCAGGTTGTAAATATGCACATAGGGCTGACTTATCTACTACAATCTATACTATGCATAAACCTTATTGATAATTTGTCATTTATTTTCCATGTGTTGGAGGGGTAGAAAGTGTTTTGAAGAGATGAGTCTGAACAACACTATAAACTACGCTGAACTACTGTGGTATGATTTCAAATGTTTATGTTTTATCTTGTGTTGCTCACCAAATTTTATACAGTGTAACAATTTGTACACAGGCCAAGTATAGCAAAAAACTATCGTGCATCTGTTGAAGGAAGCAAAAGAAATGCAATGTAAGATTTTTAAAAGGTATTATCTTCTTCTAAAGTATTGATTTCTGTTTTAAATGTCACCATAAGAATTATGTAATCAACAAAAATGATAATTTCTCACAATAAAGCAATGTTCAAATGAAGATTTTATAATAAATTCCTTATATGATTCTACAATGAATATAATGTGAATTTAAGTGAACAATATTAACTAGCATTTCTATTGTAATAAAACCAAAGCATGCATATTGTCTACCACTTCTGATACAAACAAGTTCTGCATCCCACCTGTCATAAAAACCCAAAACAACTGAACAGTATCACTAGAGAGAATTTACTACTGAGTATAGGGTGATATACTACAGGGTTTAGGAAAATATACTGTACGATGTTACACTTTTGAATCAAAAACTCCAAATACTTGCAATACTTAATTTAAAAAAAAAAAAAAAAAAAAAAAAACCAAAAAAATTCTCTAGTGCATTTTTTTCTTAAACACATTTCTATGGTCCAGGATGCTATCACATTAAACATTTATTAAGTTGAAAAATATATAGACTGAGACCCTTTATTTGGTTTTGAATTTTATTACTTATTTTTTCAAGATTATGCCTATAGGACTAACGGCAAAAGACATTCATGGTAACTTTCTAGTAACATGGTGAAAAATTTCAACTGCTTATTATTTCTTCCACCATCTTTTTACCCACTGTCATGGAAAACTTTTCAATTAACTTCCAAATTATATAAATAGTTTTCATTTAAAACCAAGTATTTCAAAATAGAAGTGCTTCTGGGGATTTCTATTAAGATATGAATTTTAATTATCTGAGATTCTTTATATCCCCATTCCACAGCGTTAGAAAATTTAGAGGAGAATGAAGCTTCTGTATTGTTTTGTTTGTCTGTTTGTTTCTGATTTATTACACTGCATTTTTACAAATACAGTCCAATGGGAAAATTTGGTAAATAGAAGGAAATAGGGAAATTTCTGAACTGAGACCTAGAAAATATCAAAATAGCATTCACAAATGCTGTTATGCTGCTCAGATGTTTAAGGATTTGATTTTGCTTTGTGTAACAGGTGGTGATTTAAAAGTTTGATAATCGTTATCAATTTTCAGATGAGATTTTTTTTCCTTAATGTGCTTTTTGGCCACAGCTAGTCAAACACAATAGGATAATGAGAGGTCATGCTCCTAGTATAAAATGGATACTATTACAAAATGTATATTAACGTCATTATGGAGGGTCCAATTTAAACTAAAAATCATATTCCTAAAGAACTTAAAAATACAATGTCTTTATCCCTAAAATAAAAATGGCTTTTGGTTTTCATGCAAGACCAAATGTTCTTTATAATTTCATATAACAGTGTTCTAAACGTATTTTGTCAGAAAAAAAATTAATCTAGAAAAAATGTTGATTGAATTTTTAGACTATTTCTAAGAAATCTTACTGAATATAAAACAGCCTATCTGAACAGACATTCTGTCAAAAACCCCATTATGAACATTAAACAAAATTAAAGGAGAATTTATTGTTTGCATTGCTATCTGAAGCCAAAGTCCATATGAGTATCCTGTTTTCTTGACCTTTTTTAAGTATATCATTCCGTATCTTATACAGCTCTATTTTTTACTATACTTACCCCTTTTCTAGGTTAGCTCTCCTTTAAGAGCATTTAGGTCTCCCAGTTATGTATCCCACATTGTTGTGTGGCACAATGAAGAACATTGCCTTCATGCTTTCTAAGTGGCTTCACTATTCTGTTTTACACCATCTAGACTTGCGGATCTAGTCCAGCACATGGATACTGTCATTTTATTCTTCATTAAAGCATAGTTCTAGTGAAGTCAATGTCAAAACTCTCAATCTTCCAATGCTGGAAGCCATCTGTTCCAACTGTCTACTCAATGCAGCCTCCAGATGTGATCAAGATCCTTAGGGTGTTGATTTTAATATCTCCAGGAATTAATTTTCTGTAATCTGTCTTCACTAACCCAATAGATTGAAGGATAAACTTCAAACTATTTACTTTCACCAACATCGATGCAAGATTCTATAGCTATAGGAATAACTCAAAGTAGAATTAAATTTTCACTGTTTAGCCAGTAATGATTTTATAGCAAATATTCTATATTTGGGATTTCTTTTATCCCATTTTAAATTTTATGTAGCAATTGCTGTTCTTCAGCTATTACTTTGACCATGTATAAGTTATGTTTCAGGCCAAAAAAAAATCAAAACAGAAGTTTTCTAAATAATGAGGTGATGTTATCTTAATGTTTTATGAACTCGTATCATTAATGTATTTTATGAAGATTCTGTAAATACTTAACCTGTTTCAGGTATTATTGCCATTTTTTCATGCATAAGTGATTCCTTGTATCAAAAATAAGCATCATTAGTATTTTCTTGTTTACCTTGTTCTCTTTCCTGATGTTTGTTCTTTTCCTAGATAGAATTTGCTCAGCAAGTAGTTTTCTAACAGTTTTTGTAGTTGTGCATAAAACTTATCTAGTCAAAGATTATTGGGTTCATTTTTTAACTGAAATTTCATCTAATATACAAAAAAATAGTAAGAAGGATGAGCCAGGATGACATGATGGATGATATTATGTAATGTCTCTTAAACTTCAAGGAGTAAAATGAAAGATGGATACTAAAATATTTTTTTTTTTTTTAATTAGGAATCCTGTCTGGTGTGCCTATGAGCATAATATTAAAGAGTTATTTTTTTACATATTTAACTTTTCTTGTCCTTTATTTTATCCAGTTGTACTGAAGAAATGCAAACTGTAAGAGTGAAGAATAAAGAGAAAAGAGGTTTGATTTCTATTTCCTAATCATTATTTATTCTAGCCTTTCTAAAATTCTATTATGGTTTCTCATTTTTAAGCTGGAAATAGAGAAAATGAGTTCTAACAGATGACAATAACTCTTCATCAGTGTTATTTTCCCTTGTGAACAATAATAGAATAAAACAAAATTTAAAAAAATAAAATATTAATTCTAAAAATAAGAAGAGGTGCTTACTAGGATGAACTAAATAACTACAAAGGAATGTAGATAGACTAAAAATTCTTAGGGAACATTAAGGAAAAGAAAAAAAAAAAAAAAAGCCTTGTGCCCTCAAAGAGCTCATGGGATCAAATCGGCTCAGGAAAGACCTGGGCCAATGGTCAGGGTACTGCAGAAAGAAGAAGAAACTCTGTTGTTACTTTCAGGGACTTCATAAGATGTGTGCTTTAGGGGAGCTAAGATACATTTAAAACAGTCACCTTATGCATATTCAAAGTAAAAAAATTGTTCAAGTCTACTTTAAAGTCCATGATGCAAAATGTCAATGTCACTTAACTACCTCTCTTAATCTTGCAAAACCATTTCCTTTTGAACTTACAATCTTTTATTGAAACTGTAGTTTTCTCTAATACTTTAGCCTAATGAATACCATTTCAAGGAAAGTTAACTCACTAACCTAAATGAAGGACATTTGGATATTAGGAGCTAATAAAAATGTAACAGAAATGGAGTAGGTAGGAAGTGATCTGTGGACAAGAATTGAGTAACATATTGCATTTTTTTTTTTTTAATCACTGGCTTGATTTGACTAAAACTGCCAAAACTTTCATACCTGAATTTCACAACAGGAATAACCAGGCCTGTTTTTGTTTTTCCTTTCAGCTAGTTAATTTGAAATAATATGATATGATATAATTTAATTTATTTTTTTTTACTAACATGATAAATTCTTTCAGTAACCCCTCTCCAAAAAATCAGATACCGCACAAGGTCTTATGAGTTGCATGCTAGACATTGCTAACACAGCAAATACCATAAATTGTTCATTGTTAGGAAATATGTTGTACATCTAGTATTTTTTTAGTCCCAGAACAGAAAGCTAAATCTGTACCAAGTGCCTGGAATATGCAGCATATAGAGACAGTTTGGCACACCAAGAAAACAACTGCCCTGAGTAGCAAACTGACACTGGAAGCAGATAAATGTTTATAACCTTTCAGTATGAAAAATCAGTGGCTTTGTTACATCTTGGAAACTTCATCCAGAGTCACGGGGAAAGCAGGCAATTTTTAGGTTTCTTACTTTAATTTCAAAACTGGTTCAGAAATACTATACATACCAATGGAAGTGGGAAATGTCTACATTTTCTAGCTGCTTCTTGGTCTGTCTTTAAATCTGCACCTATGCTGCTATGCTAGCCCTTTCTGAGGACTTGCCTTTTCAGGGAAGTCCAGGTGTGAATGTCAGAGTGTGCCCAAGTCACTCAAGCTGCATCTTCTCTGTTTCCAGACCACAGACCCTCAGCTCTAGCCTTTTTTTTTTTTTTTTTTTTTTTTCTTTTCTTATCACACACAGCCTGGAAAACCATAGTAATTTTCATAAGGTCCTGTCTGACTCATTTCATTAATAAAGTTACTTCTACACCTCGTTAGTGAAACAGAGTTGAAAAGTACTATAACAAGGCATCTGCAGATTTTCTGATACCTTTGTCCGTATCAGATAACCTACACAAGGCGGGTTACATGGCTCACATATCTTCTTACAGAGCAGCACTCTTTCTTTCTCTAACACTCAAGACATGGGATACATTGACATAACTAGAAGGGTCCTCCAACGTATCGCTCACTGTTTGACTGTGAACCAGAAAGTGCTCACATTATAAGCACGTATTGTAGGAAAGAGAACTCTGTAAGTTGAATGGCTTGAAGCCTAAGACAAAGCCTTACAGGAAAAACTGGGAAAAGCTGTTCAGTTTTCTTTGTGAGAGACACTTAGAATGCAGGAAGTACAGTTTGTTGTTTTTTCCTCTTGAATGAGAAGATGCACAAATTATTCTTTGGATTCCCTCAGCACACACAAGCTACTGTTGCCAACAAACAAACATCTTTGCCTTCCTCCCCTAACTTCTCCAAAAATAGAACTATAACTCTAGACATTTGTCAAAGAAAGTGACTTTTAGAGTCCCAATGTCAGTTTAACCTTCAAAAGCTATTTGGGCGACTGAGTTGAGTCTCCCCATCCAGATTTTGGATTAGTCTGAAATTGCACTCAGAATACTGTTAGGGGCAAAAGAAAGCAAAAAAATTATTGTTAGTTCAAATAATATTTTAGCAATCAGACCTACAGCAAAGTCACTAAATTAGTTTTGATGGTATTTAGTCATATCTCAATGTTTCTAATTTTAACAGAAAATTCCCACTAACAGTAGTGTCAAAATTGTTGCACACAAACTTCAAAGTTTCTAACCCTGTCTCCTTATGTTATGCTCAACCTTGCAATGCTCTTTTGGATTCCAAGTTCATCAGTGCTAGTCTTGTTTGAATAAAAAGGAGGCTGAGGTAACTACAAGGCAGCAGAGACCAGAATTATTCTTTGGAGAGGAATCTGATAATGGTGGTTGATGGCTTTCCTACATTTTTCCGTCTTCTTTGGACTTTTTTTTTTTTTTTATATACATTTTCTGACACATTCTTATTTCTTGAACTTTGTGCACCGACATGCAGATAAAGCTTGTCTATGCCCCCACATAAGTTATTACACAATACCCCTGCCAACAGTGAACTGAAAAACCTAATGCTTTCTACTCAGTGACCATGTATACTTGCTCAGACCTTTGTAGTCTGTGACATTCAAGGAGTTAAGCTCCAACAATTGAGGCAGTAGTCACCTAACTGCTAGAAAATTGCTACCACAGTTAAAAAAATCTAAAATCAGCTCAGGTCAAAACAAGACAAGTCCTGGCACTGTGTGCTGTCAGATCAATAAATAGCCTGTGTTCTTGTATTACTAATGGAAAAAAACATGCTTATTCCAAATAATATTTATTTAAATGTTTGCATTTAATTCATTAGTCATAAGTCCAACATTTTTCTCGCTAAGTTAATGTTCTAACAATTTATTCTAACCATACTTGTTCCAAAAGAAATATATTAACCTAAATTCTAGCAAAACAATGAAAGAGCAATTACCTTTAACAGTATAAACCTAATAAAACTAGTCAAAACTCCTTTATATTCTGAGAAATTATTTGATTCACACTAAACACTGTAATGTTAGAAGGAATGATTGAAAAATATTGCTGATTTTTAACAAGAAAGGAACAAGCAAATAGACTTTTGGACCACTGAGAAGAAACTGCTGTGAAATCCACCCTAACAGATACTTCAAATTTCTGCTCTCTCACTCCACGTAAAAATTAAGACTTTATGCTCATTGCCAATATGGAAAAGAAAATAGGCAAGAATACAGCAAAACTGTACTCTCTTACTGTCAGTATGTCATTATCCATTGTGAGAAACTGCACATGAAATCTGTAGATGAAATGTAAATGAAAGCATGTGTTGATGCTAGCCTGTTAGAGATAAGTAAGATGAAAAAACTATTAAAATGATACTTCATTTTAATTTGATTCTCCCTGTCAAGTGCTATATTCATTGCAGTACATTCAGAAAATTGACTGTATTCTTTGAAATTAATTAATCAGTTAAAAAAACCAGACTCCATTATAAAAAGTCTATTCTCAGCTCTAGCTCATTAACTTGCTATTTTAATAAAACAGATTTCAATTCTTTAGATAAAATTTTGTTTTCCAACTTCAGAGCATGTGAAAATTTCAGGATGGTATTAAAAAATTGCAATATTTGCTGTTTTTCTAATTTTATGACAACTTTTCTCAGGCTTGTAATTTTAACAGTAGTGACTCATAATAGACCACAAAAAACTCTATTTTTATATTTAATGTAACTACCATGACTCAAGGTAATTGCTGACTATCATAAATGATATTGTCCTGTTTATGATTAAAGATAAAGTTTTTATTGTAAGTAAAGTGTAGGTCTGATTTTTTTTTCCTTCCTGCGTTCAAATGGTTATGCTGCATATTTTGATCTTTTCTTCCTAACTTCTATTAATTTGACTGAACATTGGTCTGTTCAAAAAAATTGTAAATGGTTGGTTGTTGAATGACAATTATTGTTATTATTGTTGTTGTTGCTGCTGTTGTTATTGTTGCAAAGAAATAAGAAGTTCACAGTCACAAGTAGAAAACAACAAAAAAAAAAATCATTCCAACAGTCTCAGTTAGAACTCTAAGACATATCTACAGAATTCTTTCTTGCATTCCATTTCTGAAGTGTTTCTCCACCTATGATGAGAAAAAAGAAACAAGCTGTATATATACATATTGCTGAGTTTTCAAATAGCTGTAAATACACACTCCTGTGTGGACATTGAGGGCAAACCAGACTACTGAATTGAGTCTTTTGGGAAGTGAGATATTTTGAAGTAACAAAAAAAACCCCAAACACAGAAGTGATAGGATTCTAGGTTACTGTCATCTTCTCCCCTCTCCCCCCACAATTTGCAATTAGTTTTGACAAAATTTTCATTTTATACAGAATCCAGTCGTAAATTACTAAAACTTATCAGGCTTAAGTCGCATAAATTAAGGAATGTTTTTAATTTAGAACAAACTCAGTAGCTAAATATGTTCATGTTTTATACCACTGGAGAATTAAATGAATAGATAAAGATTCCTTCAGGAAAGTCAGGTTGGGTAAGGGAGTAGAGGGAGTTGCCCTGTATGTGAGAGAACAGTGGAATACATGGATCAATGTCCTGGGTCAGGTCAGGACTCAGCTGAGAGCTTATAGGTCAAGATTAGTGGGCAAATCAACATGGTTGTTGTTGTAGTGGGTGTCTGCAATAAAGCTCCTGATTAGGAAAAGGCAAATAAATCCTTCTTTAAACAACAGAAAGAAGCCTCACATTCACGGGTACTGGTCCTCATGCGGAATTTTCGCTGCCTTGAAATTTGTTGGAAGGACTACTTATCAGTGCGCAAGCAATTTATGAATGTGTTGCACTGAATGCATTACATCTGAAGTGCATTGATGACAATTTCCTGACAAAGTTGATTGAGAAGCCAACAAGGAAAGGTTCTCTGCTGGACATGTTACAAATGAGGAAGAAATGGTTGTGAATTGAAATCTGGTGACAGCCTTGGCTGCAGTGCCCATGAGATGGTGGAGTTCATAGATTTAAGAAGAGGAAGAGGGTCCAGGAGATCTGATAGATAGCCAAGGATAACATCCACCAAGCTCAAGTAAGGTCCATACTGAAACCAGGTCAACTGACAAGTAGGAAATCAAACAAGGTAGCATGAGTCCTGCACAGATGAACAAGGAGCTCCTGACAAAATGCAAACATAAAAAGAAATCTCACAGTAGGCATAAGCAGGAAGAGGTAACCTGGGAAGAATATAGACATGCTGCCCAGTCATCAGAGGGGTTAGGAAAGCCAAGGCCCGCCTAGGATGGAATCTGTCAAGGGCCTTGATTGAAAGGCAAAAAAGATTACCCAGAGAATAACAGGGCAACCAGCTTCAGCTTAGTCTCAGAGGTAGTAATGGAACAACTAACCCTGGAAAACATTTCCAAATACATAAAGGACAATGAAGTGATTAGGAGTAGTTAGCATGGATTTATGAAGAGAAAATCATGCTTAAACAACTTGATAATCTTCTACAAGCAGGTGACTACCTTGGTGGATAAGGAGAGTGCAGTGGGTTTTGTTCACTTCGACTTTAGTAAGGCTTTTGGCTATTTTTCCACAACATCCTCAAAGACAAGTGAACATCGAGGTGGACTGAAAAATACCTGAGCACTTGGGCTCAGAAGGTTGTGATCAGTGTCACAGACTATACTTGGAGGCCAGTGGTTTACCCCACTGATACTGGGGTAGATACTGGGGCCAATGCTTTTTAGCCTCTTCACTGATAACCTGGACAATGTGACAGACTACACCCTCAACAGATTTTAGGCAATGTAAAACTGGGAGGAGTGGCTGATAAACCAGATGATTGTGCTGCCATTCAGAGGCACCTCAACAGGCTAGAGAAGTGATCTGACAGGAACCTCATGAATTTCAACAGGGGTCGAAACAAAATCCTGCACCTGGGGAGGAACAATCTCCGGACCAGTACACTTGGGCTTACCAACTGGAAAGCAGCTCTGTAAAGAAGAACATGTGGGTCGTTGTGTACAACAAGCTGACTACATGCCAGGATTGCAGCCTCGAGGCAAAGAATGCTAACAGCCTCCTGGGCTGCATTAGAAGGAGCATTGCCAGTAGACTGAGGGTGGTGGTCCCTTTTCCCTCCACTCCGCCCTGCTGAAGCCATGTCTTGAGTGCGAGATCCAGGTCTGAGCAGATTGACTCCTTTTTCTTCACTTGCAATCTTTAAAGGTTGTACAGTTCATGCCAGAAGTGCTTGCATATTGCTTATAGATGAAGAGATGCATCTGAATATTATACAGCTTTATATCTAAAAACTGTAACAATTGAATAACATGTAGTACTGCATTAGTGCTACCAACAGGATAAACATATTGTATAGGTAACTAAACACTCTCCATTTTAGTGCAAACAAATGGCTAATGTTATAAATTATATGATACTCATTCTGAGCTGAAGAAAACCTGTAAAATTCCACAAAAGTCAATATATTTATGTTGATTTGCATCAAGTGAAAATCTGGCTATGAATGGATGTCCTGGGTTCAGCTACAGCAGTCATTTTTTCTCCTTCTTAGTAGCTGGTGCAGTGCTGTGGTTTTGACTTTCAGCCTGGGAACCCCGATGTTTTCAGTTGTTGCTAAGTAATGTTTACTCCAACCAAGGACTTTCTCAGTCTCATGCTCTGCCAGAGAGGAGGGGAAGCCAGGAGAAAGCAGAGACAGGACACCTGACCCAAACTGACCAAAGGAGTATTCCATACCATGGCATGTTGTGCCCAGTATATAAACTGGGGGGAGTTACTTGGAAGGCCCAGATTGCTGCTCAGGTCAGGCTGGGTATCGGTCGGTGGGCAGTAAGCAATCGTATCCTCTCCCCTTCTTATTTCTCTTATCATTATTATTATTGGTAGTAGTAGTAGTGGGTTTGTGTTATACCTTAGTTACTGGACTGCTCTTATCTCAACCCATGGGAGTTACATTCTTTTGATTCTCCTCCTCATCCCTGCAGGAGCATGGGGAGGAAGAATGGGGAGAATGAGTGAGCAGCTGCGTGGTTCTGAGTTACTGGCTGGTTTTAAACCACACTGGACTAACACTTTATACATGAATATATATCTACACTATGTTTTCAGACTCACCAAAAAAGTCGATTCTTTCATGAGCATGTTCATCCTAATGCAACAGCAGGACAGTAGGGTGGTTGATTTTTGGTTTTGGTTTTATTTTTTTTCCAGTCAGTCCAAGTAACCTTGAGAAAGCCATGCTGGCTGACAAAAACATTTGAGCACTAAGCTCACTAACAGACTGCATAGTAGTCTTTGTCTTTCTGCTCCTAAATAGACTGTAAACATGGGTGACTAGTGAAATATCCTTTTTCTGTATTTACTTCCCTTGTGCCAAACTAAAGAACAACAGTCAAAATGTCTTTGGAAAGGACATGATTTTATAACTTGCAAATGAATAAATACACAAAACTCAAGATTTTCTGACTTTTTTTCCTCATTTATTAAAAAATGTCATAACACATAAGTTGTTAATTATTACAATCATTAAAATTTTTATTTTTCTTCCTGTGAAAAAGAATCCATCATGAAAATAAGAATAATAAGCGGTTGAAGTGATAATTGTATTACTTGCATACTGTGAAATACTGTGGAGAACTGCCTGATTCTTTTGTCATATGAAAGCAATTTGCATGATTAAGAAATGGTATTGATCGAAATATTTGTAAGGAAAATGTATTGACACCAAGACTTGCATGTCATGTCAATATCTCAAAGTACATAACGGCTTAAATATGGTTATTATTTAACATGGAAAGGATGAGTGTACAAAAAGAAAGGTGGTTCTAATTGTTACTTTCCTGTTTGTTTTGCTTTCTATAGCCATGGGTGCTCCAGGAGATCTGGCAGTACCAACCGCTGATGCACCCCATGGCCTTCACCCATCTGGAGAGACCCCAAAACACCCTTAAATGCCCCAAAATGTCCCGAAACACCCCCCGAAACACCCTTAAACATACCTGACGCCTCACAAGATTCTCAAAAACTTCCCAAAATATCCCACAACACCCTCAAATACCCTCAAAACACACCCCAAAATATCCTGAAACAGCCCAGAACACCCCAAATAATCCCAAGGGGGACACCAAACATCTGCAAAACTCCCAAAACACACCCAAACACCCCAAACCACCCAAACACACTCTCCAAAACACCCTGATATACTCCAAGACTCTCCCAAACACCCCCAAAAACACCTAAAGCTTCTAAATGCTCTAAAATACCCCTGAAACACCTCTGAAGCATCACAAAGCACCCCCAAAACACCCCCTGAATAACCCCAAGCACCCCCAATCTCCCCCCAAAAAGGTACTCAAATACCCCCAAGGTTCCCTAAAACATTCACAAACACCCCAAAATGCTCCCCATACTGCCCCCAAAACAGCAAACCACTCTAAACCACCTCCATAACACCCAGAAACACCTCAAAAAAAGCACAAACCACCCCCACAACACCCTATGGACACCTTAAAACATTCCCAGAGCTCCCAAAACACCACTGGGATCCCCCAAACTCCTCATGTCCTCCTCCAAACTCCTCATGTCCTTGTCCTGTTGTGATGCCACGGCCTAAATCAAACCCTATCTCCTAACCCTAAATCCTATCCCTGACTGAAACCCCTATTCCTGACCCTAACTCTAACCCTCACTTATTTTTATAATACAATGTAATTAAGATTATTACATATTATAATAATATATATGATCATATAATATATATTATATTATTATTATAAATTATATATTCTAAGATAAGTGTTTTTCAGCTCAGTGGGCCCATGACACCTCAGGCCATAGAAACTGGGGGAATTACCCAGAAGGCATGGGTTGCTGCTCAGGTCGGGCTGGGTGTCATTTAGTTGCCGGGTGACACCCAGCACTGGGTGTTGGGCAATTGTATTGGGCATCACTTCTGGCTATTGGTGTTTTCTTCCCCCTTTTGGTTCCGTATCTCTCTCCTTGTTATTTCCATTATTATTAATAATAATATTGATATTGCATTGTACTTTTGTTCGTTGTACATTGAATTGTTCTCATCTCCACCTGTGGGGTTTACATTGTTCCAATTCTCCTTCCCATCCCACCTGGGTGCTGAGCAAGCAGCTACTGGTGCTGAGTTACTGGCTGGGTTTAAAAACTGATGCTATCCTGGCCCGTTTGCTGTGGCAGTAGGGACTGGATGTTTACACTGTTGGAGCTTGGCTCTTTGCATTGTCATGGAGCTCAAAGCAGCATTATATGGCTAAGGAAGTGCAGCTCCCAGGTGTTGCTGGGGTTGGTGCAATGCTTGCAAGGGAAGAGGAGGCCCAGCAACAGCTTTCTGTCCTGGCACTTTTGCTGCGGGAGCACAGGGGCTCCCATGGGTATTGCCACAGTCAGGATTCCACAGGTGTGTCCAGACCCCACCAGGTACTTCCCACCTTCTGGAATATTTGGTGGGTGTTTGCAGGCATTGGTGGTACCTGCCAGGACCTTCTCCTCCTTACACAATGTCCAGTGCTCTTCCTAAGGCCTTGCTGGAGCTCTACTGTTACCCTGTTGTCTACCATAATTCCTGGTAGGCAGCCACAGGCTTTGCCATAGTCTGTGAGGGACACTGCTGCCTTCCGCAGTGCCTGGAGGGCTTCCATTGCTGCAACCCAACAACTCGCATGTTGACTTCTGGAATGCATGGCACAGGGATCACCAGAACCTGCCAGGGCCTTGCCGCCTTCTGGAATGCCCAGTGGGCTTATGGGATGTTCTCGTGACTGCCAAGGCCTTTGTTACCTTCCAGAATGCGTTGCCAGAACCCAGCAGAGCACTTGAGCCTTCTGGAATGCCTGGGCCAGCCTCGGTTTCACCAGGGCCCACCAGGACCCTGACAGCCTTCCAGAATGCCTGGTGGGCTTCTGTGGAGCCAGCCAGGTCCCCTTGTGCTCAGCTACCAGTGACAGCACCAGCAGCTGCATTGCCCAGGGGCTTCTCCTGACCTGCCACCTTCTCAGGCGCCTCTGACACCATCAGCTTGTGCACGCAGAAGGTTCCTGCTTCTCTCCCAGCACCTCTGCAGGGAGAGGTGACCTCCAAGCACATTAACAAGCCCACTGCCTCCTTCTCACCTATCCCTGCTCCTACAGCACATCTATTGACAGCTTCTCCTCCCTTTAGAGCACAGACCCAAGATGTGTTTAAAACGAACACCAAAGTACAATTGAAAAGTCAAATAACATGTGCCTTGATCTGCAGGGCACTCTGGGAGGTGCAGTCTCCTGAGGGAGACGTCTCCTCTGGACTGGTTACTCCAGGGCTCTCACTCCTTAAATAGCCCACGGTCACCGTGGGGACCCTCATTACAATGGGTGTCTCCACAGTGGCCACCATGGCTTTGTGATGGTGGCAGCATTGTGCCCATGGCCACTGGATACCCAGCCAGCTCGGGGAGGTCTCTTATGGGCTGCTCTTCCTCAGCGCATTTCATCTGGAGGTGAAGCATGCAAGGGGTCACAGCTTAACCTGGGCAACGAAACAGCGCATCACATCCACCTACGAGAAGTGGAGAGTGACTGACTTTCACAAATGAGACAACCATGGAATCCCAGATTCGTTTGGGTTGGGAGAGACCTTAAAGCTCATTCAGTTCCAAGTCCCTGCCGTGGGCAGGGACACTTTCCACTAGACCAGGTTGCACCAAGTCCCATCCGATCTGGCCTTGAACACTGCCAGGGATGGGGCAGCCACAGCTTCTCTGGGCACCCTGTTCCAGTGTCCCCACACCCTCACAGGGAAGAACTTCTTCCTGAGATCTCATCTTATCTCCCCTCTCTGTCAGGTTAAATCCATTCCCCCTTGTACTGTCCCCACAGGCCCTTATTCTCTGTAAAAGAAATGAGGGAAGATTCCAGGATTTAAAGCAGCTGGAGTGCTCAGCCTGCTGGCTCAGCCAGCTGAACTTGCACACTGAGTCCAAAGAAGCAACTCTGGTAAAGTCATTTGAGGTGTTCTTGGTAATTCCTAAAACACCTGAAGATTGCAATCACCACCCACCTCAATGCTTGTGTGTCCACAGGCATTACTGGTACCAAGACACCAAGATGGGAAGCAGCAGAGGAGTGCTGTTCCTGCTGGGCAGGGAAAGATGTGGCACCCCCACAGCTACCAGCTTCCCCATATGCCAGGTTCCCAGCACCCCATAATCCCAGACAACTCCCAGCCCCACTGTTCAGTGCTCACAACCACCCCCTGTATTCCCCAGCACCCTGGGAGCACCTGGCCCCACTGCCCAGACCCTTGTGGGTCCACAGACCCCCAGCCCCGCTCCCTATATATAGTTTTGCTATAAATATAGTCTTGCTTCATGGGCAAAAGTTTTAGATTCTTTTTTCTTTTTAATTCTTGACATGCATTTTAAAAATATGTTGCATGATTCCAGCCTACTGGTACCACACGGGTTTTGACAGCTTTCTAAGTTGCTTCTTTTGGGGCAAATTATTCTCCTACTCTCCTTGGTTTTCTTCTGGACAAAGAAAGTACTCTAGTAGTTTCTAAGCAACAGAACAGGCTACTGAAAAAAAAATGTTGGATATATTTAAAATTAAGATTTTTTTAGGCAAGATGATGCTGATACCAACAATGAAAAACAGACACTTACAAAAAAAACTATGGTTAATAATCAGGAGTGGAAGACTCAAACTTTCTGGTTAGCTAAGGCAAATCCTTAGACTTTTCATCTAGAAAAAATTAGGGTGAAAACACATAGCTAGAACTACTTTTCAAAATATTTCAAGTTTGTCTCCTGTAAGTAGACATGTTCTTTGACTAAAAGCTTGTTATTCTTGTCTTTTTGGATGGCAAAATCTTTGGAACAAATGTTTCCCAGGTTTATAGGTGGGGCATACAGTAGGGCAGGGCTCAGTTCGCACAAATATCCAGAAATTTTCTTGTATATAATGTTACTTACAAATAATGATGTTTAGGAGATATTCCAGTAGTAGCACATTTTCCCTGATGTCAGAATTTAAAGGCATAAAGACATCTGGAATTTGAAAGTTGATGTTCATTTCTATAAAGTGCCTGGATTTTTACTCCTCCTAAAAAAGAAAACTGATTTTTGAAGAGCATTATGTTTAAGGTTTTCATCTGTAGTAGTTGCAGAATAATTTTCTAATAATGTCTCATAGGAAAAAGCCGAAAAAAAGCGGCCTATACAAATTTTGAACTATATTGAATCTGCAAATTATTAACTGAATGAAGGCAATGTGGAGTAGGGAGTCATCCTGTTTTATGAGAACGCTGGAGTACAGCCTTAAATAGGAAGTTGTTCTTTCTATTAAGCATATAATAGATGAAAATGAAAAGGGGGAATCATGATGTTCCTCACAATTGGGTTATTCACTTTGGGAGCTATTTATTTTTATTACTTATTAATACATTCATTGCATTTCAGTGACTGTTTCTGAAGAAAGTTATGGTAGACCTGTTTGGTTTTTTCTTTCTTTTATTGATTTTTTTTTTTTCTCCCTAAGTCTTAGCCAGATGAAATATTTTAATGTCAGGGTGTTCTGTAAAAATCTCTCTTATAACTTATTCTTAATTTCCATCATGTACCATAGAAACTATTGTTCCCTTGATAGAAAAATAAGAATTTCAATAGATTTCCTATTTGGTTGTTTGGTTTTTTTTAGACAATTCGACACACATGAACTAAATCTATACTTTCTTGCTGAGTGGACTGTATGATGGGAAAAGCACATTTATCTCTGTAAGTAGGGTAAAAATAATTGGTTAGTTTAACTTTATTTTTTTAATATAGTTTTATATTTTCAAAACTACACTTCACTAACTGCTGCATTCCTGGTATATGTTGACGTCAGAGTTTACATTGAACACTGGTAGCCAAAACTCTGGCAGGGGGTGGCATTTGCTAAACAGTATTACAGAGAGAGACCTTTACAGCCTGATCCAGGCATTCAGAGCCTATTGGCCCAGGGCTCTGACAGATTCTCCATCAGCACTGAAAATTGTGTAAAATGTGAGATAAGGCATTTCACTGTCCTTTGTCATCCTGAACTCAATATGTTTCTATTGGATTGGCAAAGAATTATCTGTGTATAGGTTATCATTGTTATTGTGGTGTTGTTTCATTTGAATGATAGTTTGCTATCAGAGTGGTGACAAGGCCTGAGTTTAGTGCTGATAAAAATACCACTGGCATTTGTTCTGGGACAGCTATGACAACTCTGTGGCATTGACAGCTATGATGGAGGATGTAAGAACTGTAAATACGTACCATTCTGAAGAGGAACCTGGAGTTTAAACCAGGATATCATGGAGGATTTGAAAAGACACTTTACAGCGGTGGGCAACTGAGTTCAGCCCAAAGCATCTAAGTGTGACCTTCCCAACCAGATTAGTAGTAGTGAGTAAACATTTATTGGACAAATCACATAATTGTTACCCAGACTAAAATAAGAAAAAGTAGTAAGAAAAGCTTAACATATTTTTAATTTTATCACTGGTTTTAATAAGAAAAAATGCAAAACTTTGTTTGGAAATAAACATGATTGATTATTAAGAGCTAAGTCTTCAGGTTGTTCAGTTTCATATCAAGTCTTTCTTAAAAGATGACAGAAGAAAATTTCAAGCAAAGATTGGATGTAATCAATGTTAACCAGAACTGACTAAAAATATAAAGAATCAGGATAGTTTTAGTCTCTCAAAAACTTTCAGAAGTTTTCAAGAGAAAATATACTTCAAGAGAAGATGATTTTGAAAAGGATGTGTTGAAAGGAAACTATACAGGTAGTAGTAGTTTTCAAATTGGTTTCCCTCCTTCTAACATTTTAACTTACTGAATTTCATCATGAAGTTTGTTATTTTGTTTGAGAAAGATATAAATAGAAATAATTATTTATTCCAGCACGGTGATAATTTACACTACCTTTGTGTGCAGATATATATTTTATATAGCAGACAGTGAAGACAGAAGCAATAACATGCTATCTGCCAGAAGTCAAACTGCTGCTTATGAAACAGGAAACTTCATTTAAAGAAAGATGTCACAGAAGTGACAGTACAGAACTGCAATACTATTTAGTATCAGAGGTAACCAATACTGATTGCATAAAGTTACATGGCATTACATCATTAAAATGTATATTTTGATCAAGTAAGTAATACCCACCTCCAAAGTCAACAATAAACTATGTATGAATATATCCATTTGTTAAGCAAAGGACTGTTTCAAATCCTACAGTTTCCTGGTCTTTCAAAATACCCTATCTCAACTGAAACATCTCTCTTTTCAACCAGTGGTCCTGAGTTTTTCTCTGAATTTGTTGTCTATTTTCCCACTCCTGACTACTTCTTTAGCTCTATGCTCTTCATTTTTGTCCTACCTTCCTGTCCTTTGTTTTTGTGTACATCTGCATAGGAACAAACGTTTTTCTCCATGTTGTGCCTTTGCAGCTTGGTTTTCTCATATTCTTCTCTGTTTCTCAAGTCCAACATTACTTCTCTGATGTTTACTGGGAGCAGTGAATAACAAAGTCGGGAAAAGGAAAGAAGACAACTGGTTTTCTTTTACTCTTTACCTTGTTGGTTTTTTGGGGGTGTGTGGTTTGGTTTTTTTTTTAACATTTACATAATAAGAAAATTATATGATCATTTTTGGATGCATGAAATATTTTTTTAAAACAATAGTTCTGAAGTAAATTTTTTGTGATAAATGAAGGATACTGGGGAGGGACTCTTCATTAGGGACTGTAGTGGTAGGACAAGGGGTAATGGTTTCAAACTTAAACAGGGGAAGTTCAGGTTAGATATAAGGAAGAAGTTCTTCACAGTGAGGGTGGTGAGGCACTGGAGTGGGTTGCCTAAGGAAGTTGTGAATGCTCCAACCCTGGCAGTGTTCAAGGGCAGGTTGGACAGAGCCTTGGGCGACATAGTTTAGTGTGTGGTGTCCCTGCTCATGGCAGGGGGATTGGAACTAGACAATCTTAAGGTCCTTTCCAACCTTAACTATTCTATGATTCTATGAAGGCATACACAAATGCACAATGGTCAAATTATGATATAAAACTCTTAAAAAGTACTTCATTAAATTTTAATAAAGTAATTTCAGTCTCTTTAAAAGATTATCTCTTACACTGTCTAGTATAAGAATACTTCCAGGCACCTCAAGGACAGTGGAAAGTGTCAGATTTAAATATCTGTAAGCAAAATTTTTTATTAGCCCTTTATTTTGTATGTATATGAAAAATAACTTCAGATAAGCAATCACACACCACAAAGTTTCATGGGTATATTTTCCATTTTTGATAAACAAAGCACTTCAACTTTTAAACATTGTAAGATGTCCACATATCCCCTCAAGCACTAAGCCCTGGAGGCAGAAATATGCATTTTATTTTCTCCTGATTCCCCTTCTGGTATTTCTACAGTTTATCCTCTGTAACCTAAGGATTTAACTCAATGTACTTAAAGTAGCAGAACGAAATTAAGCAGGTTGTCTTATTAGAAACTAGGATGCACACACTATGACTTGATGGCAACTACTATAATAGTGTTAGCCATAATTCATATGTTCCAAAAACAGCTTCTTATTTTGTAGTGGAAGTTACTAATTCTATTTAAATATCACATGACCATAGAGAAGCAGATAGGAAAGGTACATGATGAGGTTGTACATAGCATACACACAGTGATAATACAAGGCTAATCCCATAATTTGTACTTCTTCAGGCCCCTCTTTATTTTATTTTACCCAGTAAAATACAGTAATCGATTCACTCTCATCTACCTTTTTTAACATAGTAATGGAGACCTTGAAGAAAATGGTCAAGAAATTTAAAAAAATAGATGGGTTGAGGCAGTAAATGAGAACACATCATGTTGTATGCAGATAATATGCTGCCGCTATTGATAGCAAAGTCAATCGTTAACCTAGTCTGAAGGTTATATTCAGAATGAATCCTGATTGCCCTGAAGATCAATATAGACAATCCTATACCCAAGGTGACAGTGATGTGAAGTATAAGATTTGAGTAGTTTGCATTTTTAAATTTTAAATTAAATATTAGACAAAACAAATGTAAATACACCATAGCTTTTCTTTTGCTTAATTTGTCAAAGTTACAGTACTCATCTTCATCCCTGCCTCTGCTTTCAAGAAAAGGTACAAAAAGAAAGAGCACTGAAAATGGAATGACACAAAATCAAGTTTCTTATTATTTGTAGTGCAGGAAAAATTTACGAAGTTTGCAAAGTCACCTTTGTATCCTTTTTATACTTGTTATAGTTGCCTTGTCTGCTTCTCAAAAAATTGAAGATTATTAAAGATTATATCTGAGAAAAGTAAAGTGGTCTCTGTTCACTGTTAGATAAAATTAGAGATGTGCAGTCCCTTTTAAAGTGATCTCACTGGGCATTTGTGCCTCAGGGCATAACATGTCACCTTCATACCTATATATAGCATTCTATGCTTATAACACACATTCTGAATTCCAAATGGATCATCAGTGTCTTTAAATGTAATGAAGGCACATTTAGTAGCTAGTGAAAAATTTTATCTACTCTCTAAGAAATGTAGAATGGACTAGTGCTGAAAAAGAATTACAGCTTTTAAGTAATTTTGGATTGTATTTGATCCTTTGTGCGATGGTTAAATTTGCTTACATGCTAAAGGTGTGGAATAACATGCCTTTGAGTTTGTTCAATCTACCCATTTGGGAAAATGTTACTGCTGGTAGAAGTTTAGCTAGTTGTTCATTTGACAAATCTAAGAAATGTCTCCAATTAATGATAAATATAGTTTTGCTGAGTGAGAACATTAACTAAGCTCTAAAATTATACTTTTCTCCTTCTTAACATATACTCATCAGCCCAAGAGAAAGGTCCTTACCTGTGGTACTGACACTGCTCAGGGTAAGCTCTCTTTAAGATTATATCAACCCTGGTGCAAAGCACTTGTGTCTGAATTTCTACAGGGTATCATGTAGTGCCATGGTGAACTGTGACACTGTGTGCCTGAAATACATGTATGTATTGGATCTTCCCAGTGTGTGAAAATTTGTTGTACACCTTGAGTGTATTGACATGGAGGGTTATAGAGGTGAAGAGAGCTGAACCCAGCATATTAACCCTACTGTCTTTTCAAATGGATCTTTGGTTGGTCTTTGCTTTCCTGGCCTTGCCTTGGAGTTTAACAGCTAAAACAGTAATGACAATGTTTTCTAAGTTTATTGTCTTCATCCCCTTCTCAGCGACTGAGGCTCTCTGTATTTTCTTTGTCTTTATTGAGGGTAGGAATTACCTTTGCTTTCTTCCAGTCTTCCATTATTCTTCCTATGCTAGTCACTGTGATCTTTACAAGATAATCCAGGATGACTTTACAAAGGCATCAGCCATCTCCCTCAGCTGGACATGAGTAAAGCTTGAGCTTTACTCAGTACATGAAAAACCAGATAAACCAAAACAAATACACATTACCTGAATAAGATAACTTATTTTAAAACTAAACATCAAGATTCAGTAAATAATTTAAGTGCTCAAAACAAAGTAACAAAAAAAATTCCTTCTCTCCAGTGCCCTGTACTTTCATTAAATTATGTATTATTTATGTGTAGGAGATAAGGTCTTTTCCCTGGTGGATTAATTAGTACAAATGGCTGGATTTGTAAACTGATTTTTTTTAATTATTATTTTAGATTAAGTAATGCCTCATTTAATGTTGTGTTTTTTACTGAGTAGAACATTTTCGTAAGAAAAATGGACAAAAGCAATTTAAATCATACATAATTTCAAGGGCTTTTGAGGATTTCTTACATATTCACAAGCTATGTTCATTTTTGTGTAGAAACCCATGTATCCAGTTTAAGGAATGATTTGGACATACGGTAAAGTTCTTCAGATGACTGAACTGACTGATCTCAGTCCAAAGATTTATAGTCAGGTGCTAGTCAAAGTATTAACCACTTAGTAAAGTAAATGGAGTATTATTTATATTTCTTTCTATTGGTAAATTGTATATTTGTATACAATAAAGATAATTATTTTTGATTTGGTATGCTAATATAGAACATGTTTAGCATAAGTTGCTCGGTATTAGTAGCTTAACTGTCCTAGGCCTCAAGCTGTAAACTTTCACCTAGGTATGTTGAATTTTTAACTAGTTAAACAAAAGGCACCAGAGCTGATTCAAGTCAGAAGATAAGGAAGCTAAAATCATTAGGAAAAGCTACAACCTTAGACATAAGAAAACAGCTTACCTAGAGACAGTAAAAGGACCTAATGAAGAACGGGAAGATCTCAGACCCTAATATTACTATTGTTCTGAACTTCACATGAAGAGTGGGGAACATAGATTGTAAAGTTATAATCACCCAGGCATTTCTTTGTTCAGAGTCCTTCTTCAAAGACACCCAGATTGAGCTGTAGTGCTATTTATAAAAAGTACTTTTATAGACGAATCCATTTTTTGACTTATCTATTCAGTGAAAACCTAGACTTGAACCCTGTTATGGTGGTTGGCATGCATAAATTCTGTAATACATATGAAGTGGCAAAATAACCTAGAATACAGTAATATGTTTTTAGTCTCATTTGTCATACTTCTACATAAACTTTTGCAATAGCTGGTATGTATATGCATATGTTAGGTTTAAGATATTATCTAAAATGAGTTACTTTTCTGTCTGAAATACAAAGAGGCGGACACGTTGAGTTTTGACATATGTGGACATGATAGACGTGACATACAGTTGTGTCTACAGCAAATTTAGTTCAGCATCTGGATGAGAGCAGAGATCATTACACTTCAAAAGAACAATCCATACCATATCACTTTTCTACAAGAACACGTTTATCTCTCTTTTTACTGCCCTTATTTCAAAGTTAGAATTCAGTTTGCTCACAAAACCAATAAATGTTTATTAGCAAGACACTCCTCCCAGGCACTGCTTTCCTCCACTGCCTTTTTCTTTATTTTTTTTAGTAAGGTATTTCATTCTAGACTTCTGAAAACAGAAATGTTATTTCATTTTTTTAAAGTTACTTCCTTCCTTATGCTTACTGGTTTTGGCACTGTCTTTGATGTCATTTAAACCTGTGTAAACTGAATAACATGAAATTTCTTTCAAAACAAAAGAATAAAATAAAGATAGTGCTGACTTTTCCCTCTTGTTAATAGAAAGTTTCATCAATGAGGTGAAATAATTTTGAATCCTTTACACATGAAAGGATTCCAAAAGAAATTCTGGCAAATGTATTGATGGAAATGAATCTATTTATAGCATACTTTCACCAGCTCGAAATTCAGAAATACTTTGCATATTACTCTGTTGAGTTTCTTTAAGCATAACTCATTTCTGCCAGAAAGACTATAATCAAACAAAAAAACAAAAAAAAAAGACGTGTTCTTGCACCTTTTAAAAACGGAAATGGATTGGAAATACTGTTTTCAATAGTATTAATTCCAGTTTATTTTTATATACTTATTCCTATATACCATATAATTTTTTTATAGATTTTTTTTTAATTTTTTTTTCTGGAAGAGAACTGTATAGACTGGCGAACAAAGGTTTGCAGCATACTCAAAGTTTACACACTCTGTCAGTGACTTGTTACACTTGATTATAAAAGCCTGAAGAAAGATAAACCTATTACGCCCTTCAGAGAATTCTGAATAAGCTCCTTGGCATAAATTTGGTGTAGTTCCATCAGCTTCTTAGGGAGATGATGATTTTCTGTGTTAAAAAGATATATAACATCTGATGTCAGTGTAGTCATTTGCTACATGAATAAGATCATAATTTAGTTCATTGATTCAATAAGATTGTTTATGAACTAAGCTCTTTAAAAGTCTACAAAAGATAAATGTATAGGCTAATTTTCAAAGGTATCGGCGTTCAAGGGTGTTGATCATCCACCTATTTTTTAATTACTAGTATTTTAGAAGCAACAATCTGGGTCTTCTGGGTGATTCCGACCCAGTTTATATACTGGGACAATATGAAAAGAGGATTTTCCAAAGACAGCCGATCAGCCAATATAAATATTGGTAATGAGGATTATTCTTGCAGGTGGAGAGCCTTGGTGACAGTCTAGCGCTTATACCTGAGGTTACCTTTTGTGATAAATGCTTTCTCCACTTTCCCTGGAAAAAAAAAAAAAGCAATGAACACTCTAATAAAATGGAATGATATAACTTTTTTTTTTTTTTTTTAAACTTCTTTTTTCCCCAGAAAATAAAAGCAGAATTTCTGGAACACTCCCCAGTGAGCAGGGATTTTTCTTTCTCTTTCTTAAGGAGTTTTCACAGCTGTCAACTTGTGTGGAAATAATATAACAGACTGCGGGTTGGACTGGAGCAGGTAGATAAAGGGCAGGATGGAGGAAAAGATTTGAATCTGAATGTGATACTGATAGAACTCAAAGAACAGAACTGTCTTTTAAGGCCAGGAGGATCTGTAAAGATGTGATTCTCCTTGACAAATGCATCTTGAAATGTGAGGTACTGAGCAGACAAACAGATCTTTTATATTTCATATTAGTGTAAATTAAGAATTGATTTTCCTTCGTTTGTCTTTTCTAAGCATCTCTAACTATGCTGTCTTTATCAGATGCTGTAAATAAACACATTCACATTTTACTATAACCTTGTAAGTTAAAGGTAGTTTCAAAAAAAACACCTAAGTTATGCTGTACCAAAGTTGTGCTGATCCATGTAACTAGGTCACTGCAGCATTTGTACACAGACCACAGCACTCCTATCAATTTCCACAAGGAGGCCAAAGGGGAACAAGGTATACAACCACTAAAGCTTCATAAATCAATTTGAAAGCTAATGTTATAGGGGTCAGGAGACAATGCGTCTTCAGTGATCAGTGATAACCAGAAAAAATCACTCACAACACAGTGAGTTAGTCAGGAAAATTACTGAAACAAAGGATCCCAAAGGAGAATGTAAAAAATAGAACACTTCATTTTGATAATGCTGCAAAACTTCAAACTGTTTCTGTTTCAAGGTCACAAAAAGAGAACCCTTAATAAAATTGTTGTTTCTATTGAAGTTGCTAGAGATTATAGTTCATAATCAGGGATAAGGAAAAAACAGATGTATCCAAATACATAAAGCCCAAAGTATGACAAATAGTAAGAGTATGCAGTTTGTTCATAGGTATTGTATAGACCAACCATATAGTGTTCTGTTACACAGACTGTTATTGAGCAACCAAAGGGAAACTTGTTATGTATAATCTTTACTACAGCATATTTTATCAGGTTAAATCCTCAGGAAACAAGGAAGGACAGGGAGATTGCTGTTTCAACAGAAACAATTGAACATGATTTGCTGAGGGCTTTTTGGACCAAAGGTTAGGGACAGATGGGTGAAGAAAGACAGCAATCAGTGAATCTGCAGGAGGAAAATCAGACCAGAAGAGAAAGAGCAAATTTATGTGCAAAAGGGTGGAAGTAATACTTGCAAACTATAGAAATGCGGTGGGAGGAAAAAGATTTATTTTCCAGCCTTTTTTTTTCTTTTGTCTTTCTCATCCAGCAGTGCAATTTTCTTATCTTAATTATCTTGTTTCAATTAAATCAGATATAAATTTAGATGATGTCTTTTCATATATCTTCCTCTAGAAGGAGAGACGGGTGTTATCTCAGGCTTTTGACTCTTTCTGTTAATTTGTTCACCTGCTGGGGTTTTGGTTTTTTTTTTTTGTTTGCTTATTTTCTTGCTTTGATGCCACAGGTTTTAAATATTTCAATCTCTAAAGTGCTTTGGTGTACAGCATTTTTGGTCATAAGCAAAGGCAAGCACAGCCCTTACTCTCAAATTTGCAGAAGCCCTGCACCACTAAAGCAGAGTTCCAAACGAGTTATCGAGATCACAGTTTCAGTATTAACTGGCTTATATGTTTCTGGCATACTTCTACAGTCCTTGATACCTGTGAAACAGACGACTTCTGAAGTTCATTTTGTATGTATTGCTCTCAGCTGGATGAGAAGTGATTTAATTCATTTCTTTTCTAGAGCTGAGCCAAACTGAACAGTTTACTGGATCTGAAACTGAATATTCATCTTCCTGTGATCCACAAGAGAATTTGAAAAAAAGGAAAAATTTGCAACAAATTATTCTGATACTTTCATCTTTCCCTCAAGTATAGCTGCCTTCACTGAAGATTTGGCTTGAAAACCAGATATGACACAAGTCAGCCAAGTATATCATCAAAAGTGGAATGTGTCAGAAGTAATACGTGAATTGATGGTCTTGTTTATGGTTTTCAGTATTTTCTTTCTTGGAAAACAGATACCCATTACAGTATTTCTTCCATGATGCACATTACGGAAAAGTTATTTGTTAAATTTATGAGACATTGCTGTAAAGTTATGCAAGCGTTCAAAAGAACAGAAGGTTGTTATGTCTGACTGGTATGTTGTGCTGCTTTTGGCTGGGATAGAGTTAATTTTCTTCATGGTATGGGGTTATGGATTGGATTTGTGGTGAAAACAGTGCTGATGATTCAGGGATGTTTTCATTATTGCTCAGCAGTGCTTACACAGAGTCAAGGCCTTTTCTGCTTCTCACACCACCCCACCAGCAAGCAGGCTGGGGGTGCACAAGGAGTTGGGAGGAGACACAGCCATGACTGCTGACCCCAAATGACCAAAGGGATATCCCATATCATACGGCATCATGCTCAGCATATAAAGCTGGGGAAGAAAAAGGAAAGGGGGACATTTGGAGTGATGGCATTTGTCTTCCCAAGTAAGCATTACACGTGATGGTGCACAGTTTTCCTGGAGATGGCTGAACACGTCTGCTGATTGGCAGTGGTGAATGAATTCCTTGGTTTGCTTTGCTCGTGGATGTCTGTTTTGCCCATTGTGTTAATTGGTGACTTATCTCCCTGTTCTTCTCTCAATCCATGAACTTCGCTGTATTTTCTCCCCCTGTTCTGTTGAGGAGGACGAGTGATAAACTGGCTTGGTAGAAACCTGGTGGCCAGCCAAGGTGTCCTAGGTTCAGCTACAGCAGTCATTTTTTCTCCTTCTTAGTAGCTGGTGCATTGCTGTGTTTTTGACTTTCAGTCTGGGAACAATGCTGATAACACCGATGTTTTTAGTTGTTGCTAAGTAATGTTTACTCTGACCAAGGACTTTCTCAGTCTCATGCTTTGCCAGAGACGAGGGGAAGCCAGGAGGAAGCAGAGGCAGGACACCTGACCCAAACTGGCCAAAGGGGTATTCCATAGCACAGCACGCCATGCCCAGTATATAAACTGGGGGGAGTTACCCAGAAGGCCCAGATCGCTGCTCGGGTCGGGCTGGGTATCGGTCGGCGGGTGGTGAGCGGTTGTGTCCTTTTCCCTTGTTATTCCTCTTATCATTATTATTGGTAGCAGT
>NW_009910662.1:54298-65893 GCF_000696875.1 Nestor notabilis
GGCGAGCGGCGGCGATGTTTCAGGTTGCCGGCTGGGCTTAAACCACGACACAAGGTCAACTCACCATAGAACCACTGTTGCAGATGCATGATTTACGGACACTCAGAGAATCACCAACAAAGGTATTAGCAAAAGTGGTGAATTTATAAAAGTGCATCTTAACAAAGTTCGACGGCAAAGTTCACTCTATTACTCACAACATAGATGAAATATTGAAAGGAAAATTTGAGTTAGAATTAAGCTAGAATGGTTTCTGGAGATGAAGACACAATAGGGTAAGACTGTCTCACTGAGTCATAAGGTTCAGAGTGGCCCCCCTTGCTTTCTAAACTCCTAATAGAGCTTAGGTGTGGCTAGGTCCAATCTTAGTCTCAGACTTGGACAATGATTTATATCTAAACCAATTATCTACATGGATTTCATTAGTATTGATTTAGCATGCTATCCACAACTTACCAAGGATATGTCCAAATAAGAGGTCTCTCTACCTTGGATTAGAAAGGATCTCTCAGTCTCAGGTGAGGAATCTCTAACCTCAAGAGACTTCCCATTTCAAGGAGAGATCACAGCCATGCAGCCATGCTTCCTAGCAGGGACAGCTCAAGGAAGGCTCACTTAGTCTGTCATATTTATAGGATAATATAGTTTAATCATAGTCAAATTGCATATGATGAAAAGTAGATGCATTGAGACTCCTTGTACCGCCAACTTTCTTTGTTGCAAAATAAATGAGTCTTGGAAAAACTACCTGCTATCAATGTGTTAATCACATGACCAGTGTTCCAAGCTCATATTCATTGATTCTTACTGTGTCACTCTGCTCCTTTGTGGGTTTTCTGGAGGAGTTCTTAGACTGGATATTGCTGCTAGTTTAGTTAAGGCAGTTGAGTGCATCCGTCACAATCATAAATATTTTCAGTGCAGTTAAAATGTAATTTCCCCCACTCAAAATGGTATCAACAACCTTTTCTCTTGATAAGGAACACATTTTTTTCTTCCTCAAAGTATATTATCAATGCAGTATGGTTTTAAATTCATGGAGATCTTCACAAGCTAATCCTTAGCTTCCATAAATTCATGTTCAATCTAATCTTCAATGTAATCCACTTTTCAGTACTACAAAACTTAAAATAATATGCCTTACACAATCATTTGACAAGTTAAGAAGGATCAAGGTAAGCTTTTTCCAGAAGAAAGTGCATCAGTGTTCAGACTGTTCTTTATATTGACACCTATGAATATGGATTTAGCTATTTCCTCATTCACCCAGAAGTTTCATACGCATACTGAATTATTTCCTGCAACTGATTTAATATTAAAATAACAATAAAATGAGTTTCTTAATAGTTACCTGTTCATCTTTTAGCCACTTTTATTTAACATGTCAGTTGCTGAATAATAACACATTTAAGACAGGGCTTAGAGAAAGAGGAAAGAAGCCTGATTGCTTAAAAAATAGTCCAAAGCTGAAAAGCTAAAGTGATTTTTCACATTTTACCTCTCTTTTCCTAAACTGAGATTTGGAACAGTTTACACATATAGAAGAAATACTAAGAGAGTTACAGTTTGCGGATGTTTTGTATATGATTGCTCTAATACTGCTACCACAGTCTAAGGAAAAACATGTCAGAAGCTAGTCAGTGGAGAAAGTTGCAATTAGAGGATACCCCTTTCACATTGCATGTACCTTCCTCAGACATGTGTATGTCTTTTTCCTAGCTCCTGATCCAGGGTCTTCACTAAAGACTGGTCTCTCAACTACCTTTTGTGTAAAACACCATACTTACAGCATTTAGAAATGAAGTCGGAAATTTAGGCTCCTTTTTTCCCTTAGCCTAACCTAGTTAAAGACCTTGCCTTCACTGACTTCTATAACCAACAGGTTAGAAACATTATGTCCCCTCCTCGTCCCCTCCCCTCCTTTTTCTGGGGAGGAGGGGAAGATTAGGGAGGGAGGGAGGAGGGCTTTTTTTTGTCTTATTATTTCTTGTCTGCCAAAATTAAGTAATTAAATGTCCACTACTTTACATTCAGCCTGAGTAGCTGTTTCCTGGTAAAAACATTCCTAGGATAGCAGAAGTTAAAGATTTTAATTCCTTTCATCTGGAAAGGGCATTGAACTTAGGAATCTTTGACAAAGGCAAAGACTCAATCAGAGAGGTGTTTCTTAGAGCATGACTGATACACACTGACAGGATCAGACTCTTTACAAACTATCACTTACTTTTAAGTGCCATAACTGTCAGGCTATAAGTTATTCATATCTTTTGGAGTACTCTTCCTTTCTCCTATTGAAGCTATGTCACTATGCAGGAAAGAATTCATGATTTATGAGGTTAGAAAGAATATTGAGGAGTGAGTTTCTCTAAATACTTCTACAGCTGGAACATCTACTTCAAAGAAGGGTACTCTGGATTTTCTGGGGGTTTGTTCACCCCGTTTTGACAGAGAAACATGATTTATTTGATCATAAACATTTTTTTTCTTTTTAACTGTATTTCATGTCAACTGATTTGCACAGAGAGATGAGGGTTGTAAGCATATTTGTTCTTTCAAGCTTCACAAAGCTTCACAGGTTAAAAAGAGAGGCCTTTGCACCTGGGAAAATCACTCATTCAGGTTCAGTTTACTAAACACTAGAGAATGAATTCAGGAGAAAGAACTTCTAAACCAGAATTGGTTGAACTTCTGATGATCCACATTCCTTTGTTTACGTGTCCTGACCTATACCCTCTTAACTCCAAGTGTCATGCTTTCTGCCTTAATTCCTCATTCTCCCACCTTCCCCAAATAAAACTTCACTTACATGTCTCATATTTCTGGCAAAATTTAATTTCTTTTCCCTATACTCTCTACTTTCCAAGTTTCTCTAAGATGGGGATAGAGCTTCTGAAGAATCTATACTAGCATCCTTGTAGATTTGGTGAAGATTCACTGTCTTCATCAACTTCTTACACGTTGTTAGACAGATGACACCTTGCAGTCCCAGTCTCAAGAATCTTTACTCTTTTACTCCTAATAACATTTAAACCCTTAGATTTAAATCCTCAGATTTAAATAGACAAACTCTCATTTGCAGGCCATTGCCACAACCCAAGCATCTGCTATTGTCTGGGAAAGAAATGAGAAAAAGATAGGGCATATACCATTTTCCAGGGCATTCTTCAACTCTTCATGAGTCAACAATATTTCACAGAGAAGTATGACGAGTCTTTCTGTGATAGTTTTCCCACTGTGGAAAAACTTCAGTCGAACACATTAGTGATGTTCACTATGTTCATCATGCCATGTGGCAGACTAGTATTTGTGTTAACCTATGTGTCACATAGGTTTTTAATAACTTCAAAGGAGATTATTTAATCTGTATTTCTTTCTGTGAGCTCCCTTCAAAGAATTTTTGCATGAGGTGGATGATTTAAAGTAGATTTAACAGAGAGGTAGAAATCTCAAAGACAAGTAAGTTCCTGTTTGTTTCACAGAAATAAGTGGGTAGCTAGTGCTGGGATTGGGGTCTAATCACTTTCAAGCAGTCACACAAAAGCTTTCACAAAACTGTCACATTTCTCTGTGGAAAGAACCATAATACAATCCTGAAATTTATTGTCCTGAATAGAAATTTGGCAAAAAACTCATGTATTAAAATTAAATTAATTAATCAATGGAATTACAGAAATCAGTAGGAACATGGCTTCATTATATCTAGTCCTCTATAAATGGCGGGACACAGAGTATTCCAACTGACCTATTAACTTGTACTTTTCCTGTAGGTAGCACTTTAAACTTTTATTCAGTCACATTATACACCTGTGTCTATTTCTAAAAAAAAACTAATTACTTTTGTGTTGCTATATATTTTTAAAACATAGATAACTATCTTCATAATTTTTTTGTATTATAAGTATATAGGTGTCTCTTTGAAATAATAGAAAGTTGATATTTAAGTTTGGATCCTGTTCTTAGCATTTCCCAGTGGCTAGTACTATGTTGTTGCACACTGAATGTGACTTTAGCTGGCACCTAAATATTGAGATGCCCTTCTGAGATACTCAGGATTTCCACTGTACTGTTGGAGAGCTTAGACACATTAATTAAGTTTCCCTTTTCCTAGCTTCGACTTGACAAAGCATGAACTGCAGCATCTCATTCTTCAGTACCTCTAACTTTTGTTAAATCTAGCTGAGACAGTCTGAAATGAGTAATTCACAGATTAAGATATCAAAAACAAGGAAAATATGCTAAATTTGGAACAACTTCTTTCATCTAGAAAGGACAATTTATAGTTCGAAAAAAATCCCTGCCCAGAGTCTACAAGGCTGAGTCTATGTCCTGGGTTCAGCAGGTTCAGCTATAGCAGTCATTTTTTCTCCTTCTAAGTAGCTGGTGCAATGCTGTGTTTTCTACTTTAATCTCGGAACAGGGCTGATAACACCAACATTTTTAGCTGTTGCTAAGTAATGCTTACCGCCATCAAGGACTTTCTCAGTCTCATGCTCTGCCAGGAAGAAGGGGCACAAGAAGCCAGGAGGAAGCAGAGACAGGACAACTTACTCAAACTAATCAAAAAGATATTCCATACCACAGCACATCATGCTCAGTATAGAAACCGGGGGGAGTTACTCAGAAGGCCCAGATCACTGCTTGGGTCGGACTGGGTATCAGTCAGCGGGGGGTGAGCAATTGTATTCTCTCACCTTGTTATTTCCCTTATCATTATCATTATTGGTGGTTTTGTACTATACCTTAATTACTGGACTGTTCTTATCTCAACCCATTGGAGTTACGTTTTTTCGATTCTCCTCTCCATCCCTCCAGGAGTAGGAGGGGAAGAAGGAGGGGAGTGAGCGAGCAGCTGTGTGGTTCTGAGTTACCGGCTGGGCTTAAACCACAACAGTCACTTAATTTGCAGTTGAAAATATCATAAGTGTTATATCAATATTAAAATTGTGGAATAAAGTATAAATTAATAGTATGATTTAGATATGCATAGAATCTCATGAAATAAAATTCAACTAAAATTTTTATTTTATATTCAAAGAAATTTATTTTCTGATAATTATTCCTATTTCCTTTTGTTCTTCAGATCTTTTCCTTTCAAAGATATCATGCTGTATTATTATACGTCCACAGAGTTCATCCTGTTTATTGTATTCTTCAGGTGGTTATCTAGAAACGCATTGTGACCACTTCGTGATGATAAAAGTTCATTTAGATATCTTAAAACCTTCTCTAAAGTGTCATATTTTGGATTTCTCCCCACCAAGACAGGTAAGTGAATTATTAACATATTTCATAACACCAACTATATAAAAAACCAGGGGATTTACATGGATAAGAGGCTTGATACAGCATAAAATAGGAATTGGAAGTTCATAGGTGGGTGGTGTTTTTTCATCTAAAAAATGATGTTATTCAGAATCATAGTTAGGGTTGAAAAGGACCTTAATAGGTTGGAAAGGACCTTAAGATCATCTAGCTCCAACCCCCCTGCCATGAGCAGGGACACCTCGCACTAAACCATGTTACCTAAAGCTCTGTCCAACCTGGCCTTGAACTCTACCAGGGATGGAGTATTCACAACTTCCTTGGGCAACCTATTCCAGTGCCTCACCACCCTCACTGTAAAGAACATCTTCCTTATATCTAATCTAAACTTCCCCTGTTTACGTTTGAAGCCATTACCCCTTGTCCTACCACTACAGTCCCTAATGAAGAGTCCCTCACCAGCATCCTTATAGGTCCCCTTCAGATATTGGAAGGCTGCCCTGAGGCCTCCATGCAGCCTTCTCTTCTCCAAGCTGAAGAGCCCAACTTTCTCAGCCTGTCTTCATAATGGAGGTGCTCTAGCCCTCCTGCTGTCCTCGTGGCCGTCCTCTGGACTTGCTCCAACAGCTCCATGTCCTTTTCATGTTGAGGACACTAGAACTGGACACAATACTCCAAGTGAGGCCTCACAAGAGCAGAGTAGAGGGGCAGGATCACCTCCTTTGACCTGCTGGTCACGCTTCTTTTGATACAGCCCAGGATATGGTTGGCTTTCTGGGCTGCAAGCACACACTGCCAGCTCATGTTCAGTTTCTTATAAACCACCACCCCCCAGTCCTTCTCCACAGGGCTGCTCTGAATCTCTTCTCTGCCCAGCCTGTAGCTGTGCCTGGAATTGCCCCGACCGAGGTGTAGGACCTTATACTTCACACAGCTGAACCTCATGAGGTTGGCAGCAGCCCACCTCACAAGTGTGTCGAGGTCCCTCTGGATGGCATCCCTTCCCTCCAGCATATCAACTGAACCATACAGCTTAGTGTCATTGGCAAACTTGCTGAGTGCACACTCAATCCCACTGTCTATATTGCTGACAAAGATGTTGAACAAGACAGGTCCCAACACTGATCCCTGAGAGATGCCACTCGTTACTGGTTTACAGCTGGACACTGAGTCATTGACCATAACTCTATGTGTGTGGCCATCCAGCCAATTCTTTATCCACTGAGTGGTCCATCCATCAAATCGATGTCTCTCCAATTTAGGGACGAATTTCTTCATTATTCCAAAGAAAACATAGTGTGGTGGGTTTTTTTTTATTAACTAGGAATTAAATGACCATCATTACTTTTCTGTCTATGATGTGGTTTTGTTAATGGACAGGGGAAATAGTAAAGACACAGCACCAGCATAAATTACGATCATATTTTACTATTAATATTAAGATAATACAGAAACAAAATGATATATTTGATAACACTATTAGCTTGCTATGCTCTAGGTTTAAGCAACAAACAAAATAAGCAAGGCAATGCATTTAATCATTACTATAAGAAAAAGAGAATAGTGATTAAGGAAAAGTTGCATCACCAATTGCTTAAGTATGATACCATCATCCAGATCCGCAGTTGCTGGGAATCCCCTATTGCAGAGAGGTTTTGGGGAACCTCTCCTGGCAATTGGGAAGTTCTACACGATGCATTCATCTGCAGAGGATGTCTCCAAAGTCACTGCAAGAGGGTCCAGCTTTTGTAGACCGAAATAAGCAAGTCAGAATGACTTGCATATTCTTTTGTGTGGAAATATCTGGCTGTACACCCCCTGAGCAACCTAGACCAGGGTGTGGTTGGTGGGTTTCCTGAAATATCTTGCAGACAACTGAACAAGATCCTTGCAGACAGTTGCACGGAATCCTCGCAAGAGTCGTCAGACCTAAGGTATTCATTTTGATATTAAAACAGCTAGCATAAGTGGTTTTTTGAGTCTATATATAAGGTTTATCTATTTTAAAACATCAACATCAGTGGTTTATTGTTATGCCTTAATATTATGTCAACTAGTACAAAGGTCAGTGATCATACCATGTACAGGATTCATCTATAAGTCAACTCTGGCTTAGGTCTGTTGTTCAGGCCCTAGCATTTCAGATGTTTTTGAAGCCAAGTCTGTATTTCTTATGAGATTTCTTAACAGTATTATCTGGATGTATAATTCCTATTAAATCTAATCATATTTAGGCTTTGTACAAGCAATTAAAATGATGAAAAGCACACTCCATGTGTCCTGCCAGTAGTGCCATTGAAAAATTATTTCCTTTTTCTTGTTCAATATACAACTTTGAATAAGTTATTTTCTTATTATTAGAAAATTCTTATTTTCTTAGTATTAGAAAAGCAGTTGTCGATAACATTAACATGAGACAGTAAAAAAAAAAAATGGCAAAAAGTTCTAATCTTGTCTAAATATTCTTTTAGTTTCTTGACCACTTCTGAAAGTATTTTTCTAGCCCCTGTATAGCCTGCACTCTACCTCCAAGCAACCCATTTGCAAAACTACTTTGGGATGCCTTCCTCCAATTCTCAGGCTGTACTCCATAAAACCAATCTTCAGCCTTTTGAAATCAGCTGCACATCCATCGTAACCTTTATAGGAAAGGATTGCTCCACTAGCAGCTAGTATCAGAAGTAAAAAAAAAAAAAAAAAAAAAACCAACCAAAAAACAAAAAAGCATCTTAAACAGATAAATGAGGTCCAAAGACAGAAGGCCATGTTGGGGTAAGCAACTGCATATTGAGCTGTAAGAGAAACTTAAGAAGATTAGTGTAAATAGCATGTGTGTGTCTGGAGGCAGAAGATATTTTTTAGAGGTCATCTACAAACAAATGTTGCCAGAGGACTTGCAATTGTCAATATATTTTTGTCACTTGCATGACGTTTGGAACTCCACCTATGTCTTCTGAAACCTCCATGAAAAGAAAGTCAGACACACACACACACACAGAGTCACAGGAGCCTCTTCACACTTTTAACATTGATTTAGACATTTAAGAGAATCACAGTAAATAGCCATATTATACAACAGATTAACATTACAGTGTAAACGAAGCTGATCTCCAGCATTCTACATAACTAAACTACATAGCTGTTAAATACTGTCATATATCCTAGAATATTATTAACCGTAATATCTAATAATTTAGATGTTCTTTATTACTTATAAGAAATAAAAACATAGCATCCTTGAGGGATTCACAGTAATATATGGCCAGTCATTATTGTCTATGAATTCACCAGTATTACATTTGGGTGTACAGTATATGATTCCTCTGTTAGTTCAGCCCAAATGTCTTAGTTAAATTACTTTACAAAACCAAACTGAAAGTTGATCAGGTCTGAATGGTGTAACTCTGATCCACTACATGTTCCAATAAAAAACCTGGGATTATGCCCCCAATCCTGGAACCGACTCTTAAATTCTTTTTCTCAATAATATTATTTAATAGGAAATAAAACATAAGTTTCATTGATTTATTTCCCTACTTTCTTTGTGAACCACCTGCGGCACCACTCTATTGAAGGTCTGTAGTCATAGAAGTCAAGAGTCATGGGCTGCAATCCTTCAACTGGGAGGATTAACTTTTCTCACTATTGTTTTAGCATTCATGCCATAGAATTAATGAAGTTCATGCAGCAACATTTTTTGATTTTAAGTATCTTGCACCATGTTGATAAGTTTAATGGATAGCCCTGACCTTTAAATTATAACACACATTCAGTGAATGAGCAGAGTAATAGGTCATCTAACAAACATGAGTTCTACTTCCAGTATATAAAGAATAAACATCTAACAAACTCACATCTAATCATTGGCAAAATACTCCACATTGTACAAATAAAACATTTGTTTATCCTATTAAAATGTCAAGCTTTATTAACTTGAAGAGGTCACCAGCTAGAGCTTCACACATACGCATGTTAATTTATTACAGTTGTACTGGGTTCAGCTGTAAAAGTTATTTTTCTCCTTCTTAGTAGCTGGTGCAGTGCTCTGTTGTGGCTTTAGTCTGAGAACAATGCTGATAATACAATGATGTTTTAGTTGTTGCTGAGTAATGCTTACCCCCATCAAGAATAGTACCACTTACTCTTAGACCCTAGGATTATGGGAAGTTTTTAAACGAAGACTTAAAACCTGGAAGAGGAAAAATAAAAAAAGAAAACAGAAGACTAACAAAAGCTGCATACCACCGTTCCCACAGTATAACAAAGGTAGTCTGGCACCCTCTTAGTGGTGAAAAACCTTATTCTGCAACTGTGTACACTGGTTGCAGTAGTAATATTAAAAGATACATTAAAGTATTAAAACCTATTGTACTGAACATTATTACTTGCTGAAAGCCTTTTTCTCCCCTGTATATCTCAAAATAGAACAGCAGAAGTTCTGAAAGGTTAAAGATTACAAAAGGATATTTAGAAATGACAAGATGTATCCCATTTTTATCTCACTGATACATTACACATGACCAATGATCAGTGCCCAAAAGCTTTTACCTGACAAATGTAGGATTCTGCTGTGCCTTATAATCTCTATGAAGAGTATCTATGAAAAGCAAAAGTAGATGTTGTTTGATCTTGAGCGTATGTCCTTTTTTATTCTTACACAGAGGATACATTATTTTACTTGTCCCTAATATTATTGTAGAAGCACTATACTATACCCGTAGAAAACCAAATAATATTTATTAGCTTTCTAAGGTGTTTGTACAATAATGACTTTGAAAATTTACTATGATCTTTAAAATAGAGATAGATTCAAATCTTTCCAGATTTTCATGTATTTTGAATCTCAAGGGACTCTCAGGAATTTGTTGAGGCTCATGTTATCAGCCAACACCTTTGTTACATTTTATGCTTTCTTAAGGTTATGTAAAACAAAACCCATTCACATCAGGCGAGGAGCTGAACTTTGGAATTTATGGAAAACAACAAAAAAGTTCTTCTGAATATCTTTGCAGAGGCATTTTTCAGATTTAAAATGCTAAGATATAGATACTCAATACTTGATGTAATATCTGGGACTTATGTAGTATTTTTCATTTCAGGTGTCTTTCAAGAAGTAAAGGTAGAATAAATCTTGCAACCCAGCCAAGTTTGTAATACATGTAATCTTCAATCTGTATTGATCACAGCAGCCTTCCAAGGTGGCAAGGGGATTATACATCATCACTTGCCTGTATTTTAGCTCTGCTGGTATTTTTAGCATGTGCAGAGCAGTGTAAGCTTCAAATTTAACTTCAGTATTGAACAGATCTCTCATACCTTGGTGATGAGAGGCATATAACTGCTGATAAATATATCTGTGCTTCACTAGTATTAAGTAAAGTTCATAATATCAGAAAAGTATGCTGTAGGTGTGATCATCCCTTTTCTACTGACAAGGAAATGAAGTTGCAAAGACATTAATGTAACTTGTCCAAGATCAATAACAAATGAAGAGAGAGAGGCTTGCTGAAGAAGCAAAATGCTTTTTTTGGCCTCACAATCAGAACCAGCTGGTGATGCATGTTTCCCCTTTATATGATAAAGTTAAGGCCATGTGACAGCACACCTATTTTTCCCCATCCCCTGATGACTTATTCAAACTGCAGCTATGACTCCCTTAAGTGGTAGAGTTGAGATTAGTTAGCAGTTACGACAGCAGTTATAGAAGAATTGGCAAGCATAATTAAAGAACTGATGTTAATAGATATTATTTAGTACTACTGGCACAGTGGGAGAGCTTCAGTGTGGAAAGCCAGTAAGTGGAGTCAAGAAGAAGGTTGAAAAAAACATAAAAAAACTGACAGACTTATTTTGTTATTTGTCTTTGTATTTAAAAATGTGTTAATGATGAATGAAGTGCTAGCAATGTGTCATGGGCCCACCGAGCTAAAAATAATTCACCCTTATGTTGCCAATCTAAGTCCATCTGAGCCACCTCAATCTTAGCAGCTCTATCCACTTGTTGGTTGTTCTGATGTTCCTCAGTGGCCTGACTCTTGGGTACATGAGCATCTACGTGGTGGACCTTCACCACCAAGTTCTACACCCATGCAGCGATATCTTGCCACAGTGCAGCAGCCCAGATGGATTTGCCTCTGCATTGCCAGTTGCTCTGCTTCCATTGCTGCAACCACCCCCACAGGGCACTTGCCACCATCCATGAGTCAGTATAGAGATAAAGTGCTGGCCATTTTTCTCGTTCAGCAATGTCCAAGGCCAGCTGGATGGCTTTCACCTCTGCAAACTGACTCGATTCACCCTCTCCTTCAGCAGTATCTGCAACTTGTCGCAGGG
>NW_009910662.1:65940-66150 GCF_000696875.1 Nestor notabilis
GACCAAGGCATATTGCTTTTCTCTCTCTGGCAGTTCATTAAATGGTGGAGCCTCTTCAGCACGCATCACCTCCTCTTCTGGTGACATCCCAAAGTCTTAGCCCTCTGGCCAGTCCATGATGACTTCTAAAATTCCTGGACGACTGGGATTTCCTATTCAAGCCCATTGTGTAATTAGTAGAGCCCACTTACTCCATGTAGCATCGGTCGC
>NW_009910663.1:0-1731 GCF_000696875.1 Nestor notabilis
CTTCCTGGAATCATAGAATGGGTTCGGTTGGAAGGGACCTTCAGAGATCTTATAGTGCAACACCCCTACCGTGAGTAGGGACATCTGAAGAAACTGGTTGAAACTAAATCAGGTTGCCCAGAACCACATCCAGCCTGACCTTCAATGTCTCCAGCACATTCACCACCTCTTTGCACAGCCTCTGCCAGTGTTTTACCAGTCTCATTAAAGGGTGGTAAAGGATTTTTTTCCTCACATCCATCCTGAATCTCCATCTTTTAGCTTAAAACCATCACCCTTTATCCTTCCGCAACAGGCCCTGCTAAATAGTCTCTCCCCATCTTTCTCACTTCAAAGAGTCCTCCCTTTGAAGTACTGAAAGGCTGCAATCAGTGTTCCCTCAGGGCTTGCCTTCAGCTGAGGAGGCTGGTCCCCGTGGCCTCAGGGCAGCCTAGGGGTGGCCCGTGATCCAGGCTTGCCTGATGACCCAGCCAACACAGGCTTTACATGTCCTGGGTGGAATCTGGGGGTCACTAGGGCTGCGAGGAGCTTGGCCTTCAGCTTCCACGATGTGGTGTTTGGCCCTTCATGCTCTGAGAGGCGACTGTGTTTTTCTTTGGAGCAAGGGCTGATGCTTCACAGGCCGTGGTGCTCCAGGCAGCTCAGTGTAGATTATCTACAGTCTTCTTCGTTGTGCAGGCTCTCTGGGCTGAAAAATGACTTAAACTTTTCAGATGGAAGCTGTGAATTTTGCAGTGACTGCAATATCATTCATAAATATAACTGTTAAAAATAAACACTGATCGTCAGTTTCTATGGAGTGGGCTGAGCCAGAAACGGCTGCAGGGATGGGGCAGTGGGAGAGTGAGGCAAGGGCTGGTCTGGGGATGCTTACCTAGGAATCGTAGAATCATAGAATAGTTTGGGTTGGAAGGGACCTTCAAAGGTCAGCTAGTCCAACCCCCCTGCAATGAGCAGGGACATCGTCAGTTAGATCACGTTGCCCAGAGCTGCATCCAGCCTGGCCTTGATTGTCTCCAGGGATGGCGCATTTACCACTTCTCTGGGCAACCTGTTCCAGTATTTTACCACCCTCGTAAAGAGGTATATTGGGAGGTGATGTGAAGCCAGGGGTGAGGTGGAGGAGTGTTAGCCTGGGGCTGGAAGAGTCTGGAGAGCAGGTGTGGGGCAGAGCTGCTGGATCTCAGAAAGGGAAGGTAGAAAATGAAAGATGTAAAACTGGAAGATATATAAGCAGGACACACGTGGGACGAAGAAGGGGTTAGGATTAGCAGAGCAGAAGAGCATGGCCAGAGGCGTGTGGAAGTCTCTGAAATGGAGAGCAAAAGCACCAAGAAGAATACATGGAATAACAGAAGCATGTGGAGGATAAACTAGGCAGAGAGAGAGGATATCCTTGCTCATACCAAATTTTATGCTTATTCTCCTTATTCTCCAGTATTTTTGAAGACTGCTGTTATCTTAATGGCTGCCACTTCCTGACCTCACCCAGGGCTGCATGCCAGTGCAATGTTTTCATTTGATCTCCTCCAGAGAATCCTGTTAGAACCTGATCAGCAGAATAGTGGGGCAGCTGAAAATACTCTTTTGGTGCCAGAGAGAGAACTGTAGAGATGTGATGTGCCTGTCATATTGGTGAACAGGTCTATGGGTGTTTAGTGAAAATACGGTGTCGTGGTTTAAGCCCAGCCGGTAACCCTGAACCACGCAGCCGCTCGCTCACTCCACCTC
>NW_009910663.1:1852-4921 GCF_000696875.1 Nestor notabilis
AGGGGAAAAGACAGGGGGAGACGACACACCCCCTCCCCACCCGCCGACCGATACCCAGCCCAACCCGAGCAGCGATCTGGGCCTTCTGGGTGACTCCCCTCAGTTTCTATACTGGTCATGACATGCTGTGGTATGGAATAGCCCTTTGGCCAGTTTGGGTCAGGTGTCCTGCCTCTGCTTCCTCCCAGCTTCCCCTCCGCCCTGGCAGAGCACGAGACTGAGGAAGTCCTTGGTCAGAGTAGACATTACTGAGCAACAACTAAAAACATCGGTGTTATCAGCGTTGTTCCCAGACTGAAAGTCAAAACCATAGCATTGCACCAGCCAGCTACTAAGAAGGAGAAAAAATGACTGCTGTAGCTGAACCCAGGACACACAGTCTGTCTTGGAAGAGCCATCGAGCTCTTCACAGGTGAGTCATCACCAGGAGGGACAGCAAAACAACGTGTGCTGCTGGCAGGGACAGCAGGCAAGATCCACATGAACCCAGGCTACACAAGTCAGTAAACGGCAGTGAATCATTTGATGGCTTCCCCATTCAGCAATGGTAACTGATTTTTACATTGATTGGTGGGTGAAAGAGCCCCCTCAGTATGATTAAGGCTTTATACCAGGTGTATACATCCTTGTTACTGCAGTGCTTTAAGGAATGCAAAAGCCACTGTGTAAGTGAATATGAAATAGTAGTATAAACTGGGGATGCAGCTCACTTCTGTTCCTCATTTTATATTTACTGAGAGGAACTGTCTATATCCCATCTAAACCACGTGTATTTTTCTTGCTGTAAGCAGAAATCGCTAATATAATGAGAGTACAGGTTGCATGCACTGGGAGAGAAGGACACATCCAAAATGCTGACCTTGTTTTTGTTATAAGTAAAAAATAAATTATTTTTCCTTTATAGATTCCCTTTCCCCCTACTGGTGTTCTTCTGCAAATTCTCCTTCATCTGTTTTGCTCAGGGTTTTGATGCACTTGTGGCAGGACATGGAAACCAATGTGAAGCAGTATGATTTATTTAGCATAAGCCTAGGAAACCAGACATTTTCATTACAGAGGAGCAAAAATACCACGCTCCATCATCCCTGTAGTTGCATGCAGCAGAACAGATTTGAGCTGTAGAAAGCAAGCAGATTTTGTTGGTTTGTCTGAAATGATAATGGAACACAGAAGTTCCCATCCAGGTTCACCTGTGGCTTTGGGGGGATCCCAGGCTAGTTTCTGGCTCTCATAAAGCCCAGACAATTATGAACAAAATAGTTCTTTTCTTCCATACTTCCCCCATTGCCACTTCTGTCCAGAAATGTGAAATTGTATTTCTTCATCCACTGGATGTCAGTGTTAGACTACCACTGGGGTGCATTTCCAGGTGCTGGGAAAGGTTGGGCTGCTTTGTAGTGAAGACTTTTAGAAGATTTTTCCTCTGCGGTGGAGAAGCGATGTGAAAGACCATTGAAGCTCGGGGGAACATACACTGCAGTATGAATGTGCTCCCTTTGGCTTCTGCAGAAGCAGGCTGGGACCCTGCCTGCAAATATCTTGAAAGAATCAAACCTCACAGGGACTGCAGCCTGAGAGACACACATACTTAAGTGTTGGGGTCAATTCCACAACTTTTGGGCTATTCCAACCTCACCTCCTCATGCTGTGAAAATACATGGCCTCTTCTTTTTTAAAATTACGTTTACTTGTGGTACTAGAGAGACAAATAACACTGTACCTGACAGGGATACAGTACAGGAAAAGACTGTGTGCATGGACTTCTCTAAAGAAGGAGTGTGGCCAGCTGGGACAATTCTGAAAGCCAGAATGAAAGGGGACAAAACACTATAGAATTGCTTTCAGAGTTCGCTGCAGTGAACTCCAAATATCAAAGCAGCAGCTTCAGTTGCTGCTTTGATATTCATAGTTGAAAGTCAGGGGTTTTAGATCTGATACTGGTTTATTATTTCCAGCAGTGCCATAACATCTTTTTTTTATAGGCTTGGTAGGCTTTTTGAATTATTGTAGCTCAATGAACTCTGGATAGTTCTTTGAGGTACATAGACACTAAAAGCTACTGATACTGAAAAACAGCCTTTTCAATGTTTACTGATAGTGAAAAAAAGGCTAACCCTGCCATTTTTCTGCTTCAGGGTTTTTCAGCAGCTGCTTCAGCTGCTTTAAGCAGCAGCTGTCTAGTGGGCACAGAAAGTAACTGGTTAGTTACCTGCATTGCCGTTACGATAGGTTATTTCTTGGAAAGCCACAGTAAAATGTATGCTGATGCTCTTTATGGTGCATTATGTTTAAATGCTCTGGCATGGAATGTGCTGTTTAACATAGAATATAAAGCTGTACTTTATCTGTGACTAAATGGAGGCAGTACTGGAAAAGATGGTGTTGTTAAAAAGATGATTTTTACAAAAGTAATAGGAGAATTGATGTTCTCTTGTTATATATAAAGACAAGCTGATTGGATTATTCTCTTGCTTATTTCTGTCCTCTCGGAAGCTGCCTTTTTATCTGTCCTTTTCCTAGAAGACTTCAGTAAGTTTCAGCAGGCATGACATCAAAATACCAAAGGAATAAATCATGAATATTTGGAGACATTTTGATACTGTTAAACCTACCAATTATTCTTATTTAAAAGTATTTATCCTAACAACTACTTTCAGGAATGATAAGTGATAAGGATTCAGCATTACCTGTTTCTTCAACTGAGTGGTGAAAAGATTTCTCAACCATTCTCCTGCATCCTTCACACAGCTTTTCAGGCAACAAGCAAGAGAGAGAGGCAGGAATACTTTATATGCCTGGGAGCTGTAAAAATGGGGATAGGAAAAAGGGATTTGTATTTAAAATAGAGAAGAGGAACAGATTTCAACCCAATTATTTTTTCTTTCTAGGTCACCTATAACAGAAGAGAACAAACAGAAAAGAGGGAAAAAAAATGAGGAAAAAAAATAAGGAAAAAAAAAGAATACTAGAATTAAATTAAATAAATAGCAGGAGAAAAGTAGGGAGATAATGTAAAATGTAATTTCCAAATTTGTACATTGGTCAGGTGCTAAGTGCTAACATTCCTGC
>NW_009910663.1:4952-28678 GCF_000696875.1 Nestor notabilis
CGCTTTAAAAAAAAAAAATAAAACAAAATTAAATGACAGCTAGTATTCAGGATCTGAGCTTCAAGCCCCAGACAGACATCTCCACATCTATAGCTGTTCTTAATATAATAGGCTTATTTTGACATAACCTACTTTTATGTGTCATAGGCAGGAAAGACATGCAGTTGCAATAGAAACCAGAGCAGTTTATGCATGTCTTGGGCAAAGTGCTTAGCAGAAGTTTCAATTTGTTGTTCTGTGAAGCTCACATAATACTGTTGGAAGGAAGAGGGGAGAAGAGAGGGTTGGCAGCCCACAGCTGAAGGGAAGAAATTACTAATATGATGGTAGTGGTTTTAAATGGAGAACAATTTATAATAGCATTTTGTTTTTTTTCCTGGAGGCAAAACTAAAACAATGCTTCATTAACATTTTTTGAAGCTATTTTCAATATTGCCATTTTCAGCAACACAATGTTAACATGTGGGGTTTTTTTAATGGAAAAAGGGCAATTAGGAAAAATGCTTTGAATAGTATGGTATTCTTTTACCCAAACAATCTTCTCCCCCCACTCCACCCCCCTCATTTTTTCACTCTGGTGGCAGGGGAAGGTGCCTGCATTGTGTTTTCAGTACTGAAAGTAAACCAGCATGCACACAGGAATTATTAGCTAGGACTGGAGCAGTTCTGCTGAGGGTAGAGGTCATGCAGCTCTTCAGACAAGATTTTGTTTACCTTTTAACCTCCCCATTCACCAACTGGGTTAGAGCTATGATACTCCACACCAACAACAGCCTGTGCAAAACTGGAGTCACCTTTAGCTGAACCTAAACAAAAACTAAAGTGTAGCTATGTCAAAGCAATTACAGTATTTTATTGTCACAGGTCCACCTTCATCATCAGGGCAGCTTAGAACTTTACAGCTAGACATAAGGTAACTGCTACAGGCACTTCCTCAATTTTCCAAGGTTTAGATCTATGCCAGAGTTTTATTTCTCCCAAGTTAACCAGTTTCATGTACAGTAGTCATTTTATGTACCGATTTATGTCACCCAGCCCCATCAAACCAGAAGAATCGAGCCTGGAAGAAAGCAGAGGACTGGGCACAACCTGTCAGCTCCTTCCCTGTACCACAGGAGCTATGGGTGTGTATATGCCCTACACTTGCAAGAAGGGAATAAGGAATCTACATCTGATAATATTACACATGTATGATCAATAGTGGGGAAAGCTTTCACCTGTCCTTCTATCCCAAACTCTTACTAGGACAGCAAGAGCATACAAATCTTTTTTTTTTTTTTTTTTCATTATTATTATTTTCTGGGACCTGTAGCTGCATAGTAATTTAGGATGGCAGCTTACCAAGGCTTTGCTGTGGTTCTAATTAATTTGGTATGCTGTTTAATTTTTTAACTCAAGTTTTTTCCTCATATTCAAAAAGGCTTCCATTGTCCTTTATTATTAATGAGATCAAAGCAAGCCGGATGGCTGCCATTTCTCTTTAGTCTGTGGAAGTGAGGCTGTCCATAGCAAAAAAGCACAGCACTTGTCAGCAGGACTGAAAGCAATACCACCAGCACAGTGCTGTCCTTTGGTCTGGTGACGTGGGGACAGACAGTGAGCAGGACTAATGCTCTGCAAGAAAAACTTGTGATAAAACAAGGAGTGGGGCCTGGAGAACAGGGGATAAACTGGAGAGTTACTGTAGGATTGGATGGTGGAGTGTGCAGAATGCTGGGCAGAAAACCTGGGGAGGGGAAATCAGTTCCTTTTTCTAATGCGTGGGAAATTGTGCCTCCTTCAGGCGGCCCAGGTGAAAAAGAGAAACACACAAAGGTTGCTGTCAGTTTTGATTAGGGATTTAGAGCTACAATTCAACTGATTAAACCCCCACACTTTGGATGGTGCTTATATTATTCCCCCTTCACAGGCTTCCTTGTCTTCTAAAAATTTCCCAAACTGGTGTTGGATAGGGAAGCATAAGTTACATTTTTTTATTTAAAAAAATCGTAAATCCCAAACCAAACAAAACCAAAAAAACCTCCAATCCCCAAGTGCTTACCTGGACTGCTAAATGACACTTGCAAAGGGGCCGGAGTCAATCGTGTCAGGATCCAAGAAAAGAAAGAGTAACTCAGGAAGGGAGCATTGTAAGAAAGATGGAGGAGAAAAACAGCTGAAAAACAGAATAAAATTGACTGGTTAAAAAAATAAATAAATAAAAGAATACGGCTATTGAAAAATCTCAGTACAAGGCAGAATGAAGATGGTGGTGGGAAAAATGTGGGGAAGATGTTATGTACCAGGGAATAGGAAGCTATATGGGAGGTTTCTTGGATTTAGGGCCAGCATTGCTTACAAAAGGGTGTATTTTGTCCCTCACACAGAGCTCTCATCAGCTGCAGTCTTCTCCTTGTCCTTGCATCATCCCTCATCAGCTGCAGGGAGTCCTTGGCAAAGACCCATAGCTGTGCGAAGAGGCAGAAGGGAGACCAACACCACAATGGGCTATGAGTTCCAGGAGGAAGAGCCGCACAGGAAAAAGGCCAGGGTCACCTCATGTGAGGTGGGGGGAGCCCCAAGGAAGGCAGCAGCAGCGTTCCCATGACTGCCTCTGGCAGCCGGAGGAACAAAGAACAGCAAAGCTGGGTGGGCCATGCTCTTCTTTACTACTCAAACCTGACTACTTGCAAACCCCATGACTCACTCGTCGTCCCAGCTCTGCTTCTGCAATGGTTGGCAGCAAAATCAGCCCAGGTTCATGAGCACAGCTTTTTGTGTCACCTCCTCAGTGGAAATCTGCCAGCAGCTGTGGCTGTGGCAGGATCGGCTGCTGGGAGTTTGAGGTGGGGCTGTGTGGGCAGAGCACTTAGGCTGACTCCCAGGAGCAGCCTTGGGAGAAACTGATAAACCGCACCAGGAACCAATGGAGGAAGACCCATTTGCTCAGGGGCTACAGTAGTACTTGGCCTACTGTGCCATTTTCTTTTGGCACGAGGAAGGAAAGGTAATCAAGATTCCAATGGGTTTCATCATGTACAAATGGCCCTTCTTGAACACCAGGTTCTCCCTCCCTCACTTGGGAGAAAGCAAGCAAAAATCCTGGGGCTTTCCTCCTGATCCTGCCCTAAAGCAACTCGTAAGTTGCTAGTGGAAAGTCAACAGTTCGTTGGGGCTTGCATTGTTTTGTGCTGTTTTTCTTTTTTCCCCTGAAAGAGAGCAAAATGTTTTCTTTTATGACTGCTGTTCTGGATTCAAGGACCCTGCTGAAAGGAAAGCGTGTTCCTTCTCAAGAGCCCTCAGCAGCTCTATTCTAAGTCTGTCTGCTGACAATACTTGGACCACACTTGATTTCTGTTGCTGGATTCCTTACCATCATAAAGGATCTTGCATAGCCGAAAGCACCCCTCCTATCTATTGTAACCTATGGTCCTGTTTCCACTGGGCAGTGCTACAGCACAAAGAGCAAGGCAAATACACGTTTAAACTACTCTTCCAAGATGTTCCAGACTAAGGCTGTGTTCAAGAAGGCAGGGAGGCTGTGTTCATTAAGGGAGCCCAACTCCTCCAGAAGACTGCTTCATGCAGCAATTGCTTTTGCAGCAATATTCAACGCAAAGACCCTACAGCGTTTCCAAGGGTGTCCTTGTCTTAACAAACACTGCTGTGCACGTCTGAATTCCCAATTACTTATGCCAAGCACTACTTAGGTGGAAGATTTTGAAACAAGATGGAGCCTGCCTGGAACAACACCCTCCTTTTGGCTGCAGGGTACAGCATCTGTAGTTGGCGCCTGTGCTTGTCTGTCTCTCTCTTTGTTCTGGTGAGTCTGTCTCCTTGGATGCAAAGAGGAAGCTGTTGGTCATACTGTGCTGTCAGTAACTCCAGTGTAAATCCAGCGTAACCCCCTTGGGTGCAGGGAAGTTAATCTGGATTTGCAGAAGCATAACTAGCTCTACAGCTGAATTAGCATCTTTAAAAGCGGTTTGGAAATTGTGAGAAACCAGTAGAGACTGTTCCAACTTTTTCTTCCAGAAAACTTTTGATTTATTGAAATGCTGCAGTCATAAATACAGAACAAAGGAAGTGAATATATTGCAGTGTCCTCATTGTGAAAGAGCAATGGCAGATTCTTTGATAAACCAGGAGACAGGTCATTATTTCAGTGCAATGCCTGAACATCTACCTATTGTACACCTCCAAAAAGTTATTTTTTAAATTCCTTCCTATGAGTTTTATTAGACTGTGAAGGAGAATCTCAAACAAGCAGTAGAATAATTTACCAAGTCCCAGAAAAGGTACATTGGTGATTTGCCTTGCATTATACTGGGGCAATGGACCAGGTGACCTAGTGGCCTTTTCCATTTCTAATGTCTGTGATTATCACAGTTATACCTCAGGACACTAAGCAGAGCCATTTTCTTCCTTTCAGTGCAGCAAAATGTTCCTAATGGCCATGCTAAATCAGAGCAATTGATCCTCCTGCAGATGTGTTGTGCATTTAGCAAGATGGCTATAAATGATCCCACTTTGTTTAGATTTGCTATTTTCTGTTTCTGTAGTGCAAGTGCTCAGCACAAGGAGACTGCAAGCCAAGGGAAAGAATTTCTGGTAGGAGATTAAGGATAACTAAGGAAATGGTTGCATGACCTATAAAAAGAGGATCATAAATATTGCAACAATAAAACCAATATCTCTTTCAAAGTTTAAATAGCTTTTCTTTTCAAACACTTGAGGTAAATGCCCTTTTCCTAAGGTTGTCTAACATCCACACCTTGAGATTTCACACCGAGTTTCACAAAATATACTACAATTTCTCAGGGAGGAAGCTTTTTCTTTTAACTATCTTTCTTTGTGGAAGGGTCCCCTCCACAGAAGTTAGTCCCCAGCTACCTGGAAGTTCCTTGTTGTTTTCTCTAGTACTGAAGTTTCAGAAAACCCAAAGCATAGCTCCTGCATGTCTTAAGCACAACACCCACAAAACAATGCAAGAAGGGCAAATACAGTTCTGCCCCTTATAACCAAGCAAGCAGCACTTCCACCTTTTCTTGTGCCCTAGGGGGAACCTCAGACACAGGGGTCTGCCTACATCAACACCCAGGTATAACATCTATATTCTTCACAATCTCAAGAGTGCAAAACCCCAGACCTGGGCTGCTGCAGCTCTGTGGGTACAGACAGCTGACATTCCTATCCCACACACGCTGTTGGCATGCAAGACATAGCCTTTGTTTTTAATGCTTGGTGTAGGAACCAGCTCTGGAGTAAGCAGCCTGCTCTTTCTTGTGTGCTGTTTTTCTGCCCATTCTCCATCCTCCCATTATTCTGTAGCCAGTTCAGAGGAAGCATAGACTGATGTGTTCCGCCAGCGTATTACAAGTATGTAGATCTCACAGAAGGGTTTCCATTCCATTGTCACTCCATGTTCTCATGTTCATTCACCTCTTGTGTCTTAGCCTTTGGCTTGGAAATACTGCTTTGGGCACTTTCAAATATAAGGGCACAACACCTGCCATGGTACAAGGCTGGAGAGTCCTGATATTAGTGCTTCATCCTGCAATCAGTCGGATCTCAGTCTGATTGCAGAAAGCAATATCCTTCCTATAACAGCCACTCCAGCTCAGTAAATCACATCGCTGAAGAAACATGGGTGTTCACTGAGCGCACAGCAGGCATGTGCCAAATCCACTCCCGAGGCCGTGCAAAATGCTGATCAGGCCACAGCCCACTGGGGAAACATACTTTTCTTGCACATTGGAAGTTTGCTCCTCAGAAGCATTTTTACTTTAAGTTAAAAAGGCAAAGGACGCCCTGAATACAGTTAGTACTCACAAATGGAAAGTATTCTTAAACTAACCTCCCAGATTCTTCCTTATGCTGCTGTATGTATGTGCACTAGTGAGCTCTCATTTTTATGTTCTAGTTTTCAGTCCCTCTATAGTAGCTACAGTCCTCATTACTCACATGCTATAGTTCGCCTCTATGCTTTCTGCACAAACTCTTGTGGTTGTGTTTTCCTGGTTACGTCCAATTTCACACATCCAGTGTCTATGAAATCACGGCTTTCAGCACTCCCCATCATCTAGAAGCTGCTGCTTTCTACCTGAGACAAGCAGCAATGCTGTTTTATGCCTGCAGTTCTCCTACAAGTGAGATACCTAACGTTTCAGAAAAAGAAAACAAACCCTAACAAGTCAGATGAAAAGGCAGAAGTTGAAACTGCAGGCAGACAGGCTAGAAAGGGAGAGAGAAGCAGTATTAGAAACATCTTCAAAACTGGAGACATGGACACATTATGTTACCGATTTAGGATACAGTAGCTACTCTGCCCCTAACTTCTTGTGCAGACACTTCTCAGCTGCTGTCCTTTCCCTTTCTTGCTGAAGAGCACAGTGAGTTTGCCCACATTGGGATACGGGGGTGCTGTATGTTAAGATGGGGTTTTCCATACCCTAACTCCCTAGTACGTGTCCAGATTTGCAAGAAAGATCAGAAATAGGTGTGCAAAGAGTTAGGTAAACATCTGCCAGCATTGCTGCTCTTCAAAGATGGTTCCTACAGTCAACTGTCTGTGCTTTTCCTAAGCCTTGCTTATTAATGAGGATTCCCAAATTTGCATTTCTTCAGCAGGCTAAGGACAGGGGACATAAGGTCTAGGGACACAAAGAGGTCATTAATTCATGGACTGCCTCCTGATTTTGCAAAAGCACAGACAAAAAGTGTGAAGAAACAAGAGAAAAATATGGTGTTAAAATAGCAGTGGGGAAGGACAAGTTTATATTACTTTCTTGGAGAACCTCCCTAAAACAAGTGCAGAAACAGTACAAAGTGATGGTGGTGCTAATAGTATAACAAAAGAAGTTCAGGATCCATGGGGCACTGACATACCCTGTGATAAGAGCTTGGATTAGACAGACTCCTCTTAAATAGTGCAAATGCAATTGCTATGTGGTTTTAAACACTGAAAGAAAGGCGAAGGTTTTGTTTACTGCAAATGCTTTTTCATGTACCTTAATGCCCAACGGTAAAATTGAGGCTGGATTTATTCTGAAACGTAATGACGAATTTTAAACCAGGCTTTTGTATACACAAAGGGAGCATGGGAAACAAGAGCTTGGGAGTTACTTAAATGTCAAGGATTACACTGTATCAGGTAAAACCAAAATGTAGTAGAGGGACTCAGTTTCATAAATGAAATGTCATTGCTGATGGGTACAAATTATGTAAGAAAGATGGAAAGGGAAACAGAGGTGCACATTGTCAGATGCATTTATAGTTGCAGCAAGATACAGTTCGGTCGGAAAGAGAGTGGTAGTGAAAATAAAGAAAAACTGAAGTGGACATCTGCTACAGCCTACACCAGCAACTAGAGGGCAGGAATGAACTAGTCTGTCTCAAGGTACTCAAAGCCACAGGACACTGTACTTACGAAGAATTTAGCTGCCCACACATCTTTTAACAAGCATGGCCAAACATTGACCAGAGATGTTCATGTATTACACTGAAACCTGCTCTAATCCAGTCAGTCCCCCAAACTCAGGAACTGTAGCTGAGAAACTAAAAACAACACCAATAAACCAACTATCTCAATGTAATATAGTAAAGACTTTATTTGTTTTACTTAGAAAAAGTCTCTGGCGTAACTCACTGGACACATATACATTAAATATACAAATGCACACCAAAGAAACCCAGAAGGCACACATTCAGCCAAGAGGCTCATTCAGAACTACTCACCATTTCGTGCCGGAACGAAAGAGCTGCAAACCACAGCTTCACTACTCGCTGTCCAAAACCAGGACCACAAGTGTAGGCCCCACAGTATGTCAGTCAGACAGCAAACCTGGACTCACAAGTCAGAGTAAATGAGAACCTGAGGACCGGCGTCTTCTTGGGATTGTCCAGGATCAGGACACAGATGCCAAAGAGAGCTATTCTTATTCCTTAAAAAAGCAATGGAACAACAAATGTCTCCCATCTTTCCCACCCCCTTGAGAGGTTAGTGACTTGGTTGCAAGAGGTGGCATCTTGGGCAAGGACCAAATGACAACTCGTCTGAAGACCGCTGTACCTTCAGCCTCTACTAGCAGACTTCCAACAGGGTTCATAAGCACTACTCCTTGTCCCCCCACCCCCCAGCACCATCAACCACATTTTATCTGAAAAGCCATAGAGATCTATTTTACAGGTCACAGCTTCAGGTTTCTAGCACTCATCAAGAACCATAATTAGCAAAACTAGTCCAAATAAATGCGGTCATCTCACCCAGACTCTGATCTGTTGCCATAGGAGCAGCCAGATAGTCCAGGTTCAGCTGATCTTATCTTCAGGGAAGAACGAGTTCCACCAGAGTCTGACATACCCACTGTGGATCAGCAAGGCTGCATGCATCCCCAAACAGTCACACTGAGTTCAAGAAGCAGATTCATATCATGCAAGAAAGCAAGCTTGCTTCTCAAATTAACTAAGTAAGTAGCGCATGATAAGCCTAAGGAATTCTACTAGCCCCTGGAGTCAAGGCATCAGACTGACTGCTGTGACAGGGAAAGGAATTTAAAACCAACAGGTGAACACCACCTTTCAAGAACTGGTGTGGCAATGAAGCAGAAGACAGAGAGACTCATGAGACAGATAAAACAGAGGCTCAAACCAGATGAGAGAATATTTCCAGAAAGGAGATCCTGTTAGTTGACAAGGTTAAAGAAAAGTGTTCTCACGTTCATCATAGGAAAGAGAAAGTAAAGCACATTAATAAGTAAGCACAGGAGGAAAGGAAGGGCAAGTGAAAGCAGCCTTCTGGACTACTTGTGAAGTCACTCCACCCCAGATGAAGCAACAAAGCCATAAAAACAAAGAGATAGAGGACTTCCTGGAAAACCTGCCCATGTATCTCAACATGGTACTAATTAGTTAATTAACCTATTGCACAATTGTAAAAAAATAAATAAATAAATTTCAAGTCTGGAAGAACAAGGAAGCACCAGATGACAATGTTTTTATCAGAGCAAAAAATGGAACAGCATTGGCCAGATAAATTTCTCTCTGATCTCTGCTAACAAAGTGAAATAAATACAGGGAGAGAAAAAAAAATGATCTCCCACACATCTGGAGAATAACGGAATTATGGCAAAATGAAGCCATTTTAGACAACCCTACAAACATACAGTGAGTGGCTTTTGGCACATGAGCCATAAACCTGAAGCCAACAGGATAACTCGTGTATTAAATTACTTCTACAATCCAAGTGATGGTGTAATTTCCAACACCTCTTTTCTCCTATTACCAGGAACAATTTTATAAAACACTGCTGATAATACGAGCTGACAAACCCAGCTGTAAAACAACAGCTTGTTCCCAGAAGGCTATAGGGTAGCAAGCATTTAACCCACTCATAGGGGACGAGTATGTTTAAGAGAGGGCACAATACCTTTGGTGTTTGAGAGTCTCAAGACATTCCACAGAGTAAACTCAGAGTAAAACAGATCTGCTTGCCAATCAAGTTAAATATGCTTCCAGGAAAGGCAGTTAATCAATCAATCAATCAATCAAATTTTATCATCAATTACAGATAGCTGTTTCAGTGTAACAACCACTACTGCAACCCAGCACCTCGCAGAGTCTTTGGAATAGCTTGCTCTGTGTTGGGAGTGCAGCAGTTGCCTTTGCTGTGAATTCTTTGTGCTGTGAAAAACATGGATGCTTTCTCTAAACAAAAAGAAAACTAAACCTGTGTTTTTCTGATGTCTGGAGAGGTTTTTTTTGGCAAGCAGGTATGTTAATTTTCAGGTGTCTACTTGCAATTAGGATTTATTTTTCTTAGGTATCACAAGAGGGCTTATATACGACAGCAGAGTATGTAATTTAGATGGCGAGAAAGCAGAGTGAAACATCAATCCACACACTGAAGAAACAAAAACAACCCACTTCTACACTCTGTTAATGCGCAGAACTGGAAATGGGCCAGGAAACCAGAGGTGACAGTCAGGTCCCATATAATGAATAGCTATATATACCGTGAACCTGCGACCTGGAAAAAGTCATGACTGAGGACATATGACAGAGTTCTGCAAAATCACAAATGGCAAGAAATAGGGGTCATCAAGAAAACCATTAAACTAGCCTGACAATAGTTCTTTTTCACACCATTCAATGAACTCAGGGTTCACTGCCACAGAACACTACGGAGGCCAAAAGTAGAAAAGAATTATTGAAAAAGGGACTAAGTGCATTCACTAAGGCCAGGTCCAGAAGGAACTGCCAGTTCAGAAAGTCCATGGACTGCTGGAACAGTGTCAGAGAAAGACCTCTGTATACACGCTTTCTATTTTATGCTTCTGTGATCACCTGTCACTGGCTTTCCTCAGAGACAGGATAGCAGATTAGATGGCCTTTTGTCTGACTGCATGCAGTGCTTCTCATGGATTAAAGCTCTTGATTTTGCAATGATTTAGAGTTTGGAAAGGTTAACTTTAAAAAAAAAACAAACAAAACCCAAACATTTGAAAAGCTTGTATGCCTCCTGTGCTTCCTCCTTCAAACCTCAAAGACGTGCTCCTTAATCATTCAGTTTCCATGAATGGCAAAGTGTTGCTGAATTAGCAACAAACAGGATTTTGTAACAGCCACTGAAAGCTCCACTATTGCTCCCAGATCCTGCTCAGTCCCCCTTACAAGGCATTTCTCCTGACCCAGTCTCAGCTGCAGGTTAAACATCCATTTTTTCTCTTTACTACATTCTTGCTAAACCACTTTGTTTGACTGCTATATACAGTTAAGTACTAATCTGTTGGCCTCCACTAGCTAAACCCTTCTCCCAGACCACTCATTTCTGTGTGGGTAAGTGACAATGAGAACCTACAGGAAGACTCCTTGTGGACAAAGGATTACTACGCTGTCTATAAACATTCTCATTTCACCCAGAATTTGCCACTTTGATCGGTTTTAGCCTTCCAGCCAGTCAGACCAATAAATTTCTGCAATGCAGTAGAGTAAACAATGCAACACAGTCACTCTGAGTCTGTAGCTAGACAGACTAAAGTAGCAGCACAAGTAAGTCAGAAAATCTCCTGCATTTATCTGGACACAGAGCAGGCTCTGAGACCAGTCATCACAGTTGTTTTTATATATAAAATATCTGTGCACACAGAAATATGGACTAATACATTCATCACTCTCATTTTAGGGACCAACCATCCAAAGTCTATGCTTCACCCAGTAAATGTGCTTTAACTGGGAGTGCCAGGTGGATCCAGGACCACACAGTGGCTTTACAGACCACTGCATGAGGATATGACTGTAGGTTCAAAAGCAATCAAGAGGTTACTGTTCCAGCTTGTTCAGTCTTCGGTTCTCCAGACAACCCTTCCCAATCAAGATAACACACAGGTAGATTGTTTGTTTTTATCGCTCATAGTGGAGTTTGGACCCAGGTTACCTGGAATGAAAAGAAGTTAAAGTAATGTTAATGTTATGTAAATGAGGTCTGGATAAAGTTTGGACTCATGCTTCAAAATTCTCATGTTATTTTCTCCACACCTTGTGTTAGACCTGGTATTTCCTAATATTGTGAAATGAAGAGACATTAAAGGAAGAGCAAATTCAAAGCATGCTATGGAGAAAACCACTGGAGAAGCATTTCCAGGCTTTGGCCTGCACTCAGGCCAGCTTCAGTGGTATTCTCATGTCCCAGTTGGCACTGAAAAAGTCTGGCCATGACTTGGGTGGGAGGTTTTCCAAACAGTGAGGTATGAAAAAAAAAGCCAGGTCTCATCTGTTTGATCCCCACACACATTCTCAGTAGAGGTCTTTTCATGTTCTGTGTTAAACATCTCATGTACCAGTATTTCTATCATTTCCTTTTCAGGACAAATCCCGGGGCCCTGGGGTTTCTCACTTCAGTAGCAGAAGTATGCTGCCTCAATTTTTTATCATCTTAAATTTTTTTCATTGCTCACTCTATGGATTCCTTCTCCATGTTCCCAGTATCTGTACTTTTCAGTGCCTGCATCTCCTTCATTACAGCCAGTTGTTGGTCTGGATGCCCCAGCATAGTTTCTTCAAGCACTGCAATAAAGAGTATTTGCAAAGGCTTTTGCAAGTAAAGGAGCTCATCTGTGCTCTAAGCTCAGCAAGGCTTACATATGCTGTACATATACTATACATATACTAACCTGGGTTTACCTATAGCCCAGGGCAGTATGTACTGAGAGAGGCTGCCATGTGGCTTGCAGTCACTCTGAACAAAGGCAGACCCCACCCATGTGTTTGTACAGAAGGAAGGTATACGTACATCTCCCAAGCAGTGGGAGTCAGTGGCCGGTATAGAGACAACAGGGAGGGAAAACTGCCACAGGTCATGGTGACATGCTACTGAGAAGTCTCAACCTTGCCAAGATGAGGGAGCTTTCAGTTCAAGCACTGCCTCTGAACTGGGTTTCAAGTGAATCATTTTTCATGTCACTCGCTTGTGGGTATTTGATCAATGCTTTCCTCATCCATAGGTGATGGGGAAGAGAACAGCTTTCTCCTCTCCCCCTTCTTCTCTCCACCTTCTTCTACACTGCAACTTGATATCCACATGGGAGGCTGCACTGCAACCTGCCCTCACTTTTGTGGCTGCTCTGTACGCTACTGCCTCCCCACATCTTCCTATCGCATTTTGTTCTACCCTCTGTCCCCCCTTTGACCCACTGTGTATGCTACTGCTAAGTTTATCATTACTCTTACTTCCTTACCATCCCTGTTCCCTTCCCTGTATGTATCACATTCAAGACCCTCATGTTTACTTTCAAAAGTGTCTGTGCTCCTCTCTGGTTAATCTCTACTCCCAACTTCTTTATTCTTCTCACTTTATGCTTGTCTTCTGACCTTTTTCTACAGATCCCACTACAGTTAGAGCAAACACACTCCTTGTGTGAACCCAGCAACATTCTCCTCTTCCTCTACAGAAAAAAGGCTGAAAATTCCTATTACCACCTGTCCATGATCCCACTTTGGCTGAAAAACATCAGTGATAACTAAGCAGCTATTTCTGCAGTATTGCCGTGCCCAGTGTAAATCCTATTTCTTGTTGCAAGAGGCACCCAAAAGTGAAACAAAATCCTGCTATTAGGTATATATATTCTGCAACCAGTGCTCATGAGGAGTGAAGGCCAATGTATGGAGCAACTCAGGATAGCAGACCCTTCTGAATGATCCCAATTTGCTTACTGCAGGGGAGAAAACAAGACAAAAAGCCAGCGCCTTCCAAAGGCACGCAGCTTTCAAACCTTTGCAATACTTCCCTGACACTGCACGCAGATGTCAGTGTCTTTGCTGATCACAGTCTGCCCAGCAGCAACTTAAAATTAACAAGATTCTGGTCAGGTTCAGAGCTGCTGCTGCTGTTGTGTTCGTAAGCAGGCAACAGTGAAATTCAAGAATTGTGTCAATTTGATGATGTGGTTTAAGAAAACCTTGTAAGACAAAGCACAGTCTTTGTGCCCTGTGCTAGAACAACACCTCAAGATGTTAATTTGGACACTTATTCTGGGACATTACTATCTGTAGCCCTTGTATTTTCCAGACTCCCAATTCTGACTTGTAGGTATCCTTTTCTAGCATGCAAATACTGAGTCAGATTTTCCGACTCTGTCCCAGAACACACTTTCATCACTTCCCAGTTCAGATTCTCTTCATCACCATTTGCTCTTCCAAGGCTGAACCTGACCTTTAGCCTGCTTGAATAATGTCTTTCAATTACTCTGCGAGCTGCTTGGGGTGTGGATCTGGTCTCTATGCATTTGCAAGGTGGGATGTGTCTCTCTGTGGTTCTAGAGAATTAATAGTGACTTTGGAGGATGTGTGCACAGGCAGGCCCACAGGGCTTAAGTGTGCTGTTTAATCTTTACAAAAGGTAAGGGCAGCTATTTCAAACTGTGAAGCTCTGAATAATTGCATCCTAACCTGACTGCATACCAAGCACCTTCTCCTTCCTTTGTTTCATTTCTTACCTCCCTGCTGTCACCCAGACTACTACAGCATCAGTTTTTACTAGACTTGGTTGAAGAAAAGTTAAACTTTTAAAACTAAGTCAGTCCTACAGTTACACGAGAACAAAGAGCCTCCTATTTTTATCTTCAAGCTGGAATTCTATTCATGCCCATGTTCAAGAATTTTTTATTAAATCCTAATGAAGCATGTGCTACTGATTGAGTAGCTGCAGGATCTTCTCGGTAACACACATTTTTTTCCTCTCTCTCATGAGCCTCCATCTTCCTAATGTGCCCTCTGCCATCTCTTCTCACATGTCGCTTTGGGACCATTAGTCTAGACAAACTTTCACAAACAGTGATTCAATTCAAAAGCAACACCCAAGCAATGATCTTCCTCCAGCCTTTTACAACACCAGGTGACCTAAGTCTACTTACACCATACTTCAAAAGCTGTGGAGTCTCCCATTGCCACCACAAACAGGCATTCTCGGTTTGCACAAAACAAAAAATGACTTGCATGGACTCCTTGGAAAGACTTACCAGGTGAGGAAGAGCACAGCAGGAAGGCTGGTGTGCTGGACCTTCCCTGCACCTGATCTCAATTCTTCCCTCACCATTACTGAAAGAGGTGTCAGCCCTCAGGAAGTGGCAATAAATAAAACCCAAACATAATAGCATGGTAGTGGCTTTGTGGAAATGGTCCAGACCAAGCATCAGACTGTCTGGCACAGATCCACTGTGTTAAAAGGAATAGGGACATCCCTGCTGCCCTGAGTGTGCAATGCCCTGGAAGGGGCCCCACTGTTCAACTAGAGACATCAGACTCTTTCGTGCCTTAATCTGGGCCTGATTTTATCATGATATTGCAGGAATAGTGGGCTGTCTGCTTTAAAACAGCTGCCAGTGAGAAACTTGGGGCATCTCTGATCCTGTAAAGTGCTGACAAATCAGAGATTACACAATGCTCTACTTCCGTCACTAGAGGGTAGTGCAAGCCCTCAGGTCCATTCCTCCAAAAGGAAATGCCCATACATCTCCCTGCAGGTCTTCAAAGAGACTGTTTTCCCTGGCTCTGAGGAATGCGGCTCACCAGCACACACTGTCTGTGCTCAAGCCGTAAAGTGATTTGGAGAGAGGACTTCTTTAGACCAGGGTTTACTCCTGCCTCCCAAAATGCCAAACACAAATCCTAAATAGTCTTAAATGAACTATCCATGCCCTCTTCGAGTTCCTCTCTCGTGTTCATTTGGCGTTTTTGAGTGTGTACTTCATTTCACCAGAAATATTTCCAAGGACCTAATCAATTGCTGCTGTTGACCTTGCTTTTGTTTTTGGTCTCAGGAGCATGTCTTTCCAGTTCACATCACAGCAGTCTCAAGGGAATTCAGTCTCTCTATGCCTGCATTTCACATTCATCAGAGCACAGAATGGTCTGTGGACAGACAAGTTGAGGAGAAATTTTCTCCCTGGATCTAGTTTATTTTCCTGCTGGCACAGGATGTACGAACACCCAGAGCAGCTCATTGAGAGAGGAAGACAACCAGGCTGAATAGTCCATAGATTTACATCATTGTCATCAAACATCTAAAACCTTGGGAAGTTAGCTATGAACCCATAAATTCGGACACATCTTTATCATTTATGTCTTCAACCAGATGAAGCCTCGGAAGGATGTAGTGAAAATATCAATATATTAGCAAAGAAAGAAAAGTTGAGATCTAGTACTTCTCCATAGCTTCTATTTTCAAAACTTTCTCCCTTATTTTAGGAGGTGATAAAAGAACAAAATAGACTTCCTCCTCCTCCTCCACTACTTGCCCCCTCACCTTAAAATAAACACATTTTCCTCTCTTCTCCAGTTGTCACAGTAAACACATCTGACTAAACCCAAATGAGGAAAGGAAGGGTTACACTGAAAATCTGTCTGCACCCTGCTAGCTATGACAATAGTGAACATAGGCCAGGCTGGATGGAGCTTTGAGCAACTGGCTCTGGTAGAAGCTGTTTCTGCCCATGGCAGAGGGGTTGGAACTAGATGACCTTTCCAACCCAAACCACTCTATGATACTGCTGCTGTTTATTAGGGCAGTGCACTTCCTGAACTGTACACACAACCTGTTTTACACATAAGGAAACATTCACTTCCTCTCCCTTTGTCCCATATCCACTTGCTGAGAAGTATGGGAAAACATTTACATGAGAAGTACCAACTTTACAATAACACTGCCATTAAATTGCCTTCAACTCAAATTGCCTGTATCCTTTGATGCAGCTTCTACTCTTCTTTGATCCCACACATTTTACTGTAGAGGAAACAACACCACCAATCAGCCAAACTCAGAACAAGGGACACAGAAACAGAATATGCTGGTAGAAGAGGTTTTACCTGAGATGCCTCCAGTGCTCCGAACACTGGCATGGCCAACGCTGAGCCGCTCGTATTCCAGTTTCATATTCCCAAGATCTTCTCCTGAATGTCCTTCACTGGCAAAAGAATTGGCCTCAATGCTTGAGCCTGGAGATCGTTTGGCCTTGCGACTGAAAAGCCCACTCGCGAACCGTTTTCCTTGCTTTGAATTGGCCTGTGCATCTTCTTTCTTCATATCACGAATAGACTCTCTGGATTTGGATTTATTTTTCAGGTCCATGTGGAGCCGGGACAGCAGTTTCTGAGGGCTCCGATTCAGTTTGTTCAAGTTCTCCAGAGGTGGATCAATTTCTGGGAACTCTTGCTCCAATGTGACTAAGTCATTCAGAAACTGATTTAACCGTTTCTTTGACTCACTTGATTCCTCCTTTTCCATGTTCCCCTGATTATCTTGCCTGTGTCGTGAAGCCCAGAGCATCATATCACCACGGGTTGCCCCTGCCACTAAACCATACTTGGGGTTAATGAACTTCCGAGCTACAGTGGAGGAATGAAGGCCTGGCTTCCCAATTCCAAGAAGGAATGGGTTAGCAATACCGAGTTCCTTGTAGAAATTAACTTCCTCTGAGATGGCATAGAGCTCACGAAACTCAATGTCAAACATCTCCACATGCTGTCCTGTCAAGACTAGCAGAATGTTTCTGTCAATGTGGGATGAACTCCAAGTGAAGCTGAAAGTAGGAAACAGAACCAACATTAGATTTCTCGGTGCATTCTTGACTCAGCCCACCTAGCACTATCTAAGATACTACATAGGAATATGCAGCATCATGCCATTTGCCCATATATCCTTGCCAGGATGGGTCAGGATAGATACATGAAGCTTATTACTGCTCTTCTTTAGGCACACAGACCAAATCTGGGAGAAAAGGCCCTAAAACCCTGAAGGACAGTTTACCCTTTTAAAAAAGCAATACTGCATCAACAGGAGGAGCCCCCAGGCTGGAAACCTCACTGAAGAGAACCGAGCACAGTGGCTGGTAGGGAGTCCTTGCAGACCACCAACTGATGCAGTATGGAACTATCTGTAGTCCACTGAAATGGTCTTCTAGCTTGGGCATGTTCTGCTCTCTCAGGAGCAGCTTGTGCTCTGTGCCACCTTCTCTGTTGTCCCACCTCAGTTTCTGCACACACCACAGATTACAGAGGCTGGGATAAGAAAGGGAATGATACAGAGAAAGAAGACTCTCAAGCAAAGTCACAAGCCATTCTTTCCACAAAGATTGTAGCTTTGCCTCATGTGAAAGAGACCCACCTGTATGATCCAGTGGCCACCTTTTCACCATCCACCATCAGAAATCGGGATGCCAGTGTGCCTCTGATCTTCCCTGCTGGCATGTAGAACCCAACTCCTGTCACAGAACGTATACGGATATTCTAACAGGGAGGTGAAAAGACGAAATGTCACAATAAATAGGGCAGAGAATGAGATAATCGCCAGCTCCAAGTCTTAACATGTCACTCACATTATCTCACTACTTCCGGGACTACAGCTCATTTAGTATCAGCCACCAGAAATCAGAAGGGTTGCAGAAAGAACAGCATAGTGCCGTAAGACCTGTTGTCATCCCCTGCCAAAGCAAGTCACTCCCCTCCATCAGTTTGTAGCCCTGTCCAATGGGTCAGCATCTTTGTAACTCTGCCTGCCACCTTCAGCTATTCATTGTAGCCCACTGGCAAAACAATACTTTCAAAAACAAGTAATCCTCCATCTCCAGTCCTGTGCTATATAGCTCAGAAGGCCCAGCCCAATTCAGGGGAATGATTCAGAGGAAGCTCTGAGTCATGTAGGCACTCTCTGAATCCTGATCCCTACTCCACTGCACTTGTGAGCTCTTCTCCAGGTTACATTAGCAGGACCACAAAACCAAGGAAGTTTGCAACACTGCAGTGCAAAGGACACGGTTACTTGGAGGGTACTGTATGAGACAGGTGTAGATTAAGTTCTTTCTTTGCTTGTGTTGTGATTCCCAGCAACACATGGCTTGACAAAACTGGGCAAATTAGAAGACTGGACAATTCAATTATTACAGAAGAGAGAAGAAAACGATTCCATCGCTCAAAAGATAGATGTTTCCTGTCTAACAAAAGGAGAACCCTGAGCTTTACAATTTTGCCAAGAACCCCAAATAGAGTGTCCACCCAGATTCTTCACTATTCAACAGAGTGAAGAAACACAGAACGTTTTCTGAACAAAAGGAGTGGGGAACATCTACTGATGTCCTGAATAGATCAGCAAAAATCTCTGAAGAGGAGGAAGAAACCTTTTCATTAAGTGAATATAAGTAGTTAGAAAAGGAATACCTCTCCCCAAACCTCCTGTTTCACACCCTCTGGCCAGAAAACCTACAAGTAATAAAACAAAGCACTACCAGGCACAAGAGAAAATACAGATTTAAAGTCACACAATTTTCAGCTACAGATGTGTGCCTGCACTTACTACAAGAATAGATTTGCACACACTGGACCAAGTGTTATTCTGCTCATGGGTCCTGGCTGCATGTGGCTAAATTGCCAAACTGCCCAAGATGAAACAACACCCCTCATCCCCCCAAAACCCCGAAGTATTGTCAGTATAACTTTAGAGCAAATCATCTTGTCACTCTGACACACAAATATAGACCATTTTATTAATTTGACCATCTGTTTCAGTAAGAATTCTTTTAACAATGAAAAGCTAAAAGTATTGTGATCTGGAGTAATAAATCCAGGGTTGGGAGTCAGATAGTCCCAAGTGTAATCACAGTTCTGACAGTATTCCCTGTGCTGCTCTGGGAAAGTCAATTCACCTTTGCCCCATTCTTCCCCCACCTGCAGAGCAGGAGAATCATGAGGATTTGGCTAATGCTAGCACAGCCTTGGATCCCACAAAGAGCTAAGTCCTATGATTATAAACCTCACTGACAGCTTAAATATTGATAGGCTGTAGAAATCAGCACACAGGAATGAGTGATTACAAGAATGCAGATCTCTTTCAAATAGCATTTTTCTGACTATAGCTCTTAACCTTTTGAATCTGCTTCTCTTTGCCCCATTAAAAATACAGCAGTAGCAATACAAATTCTGACTAACAGTAACTGATGATACTACTATTTTGCAGTCATCTATTGCTTGATCTGTCTGGAGTCCTGTGTGGGCATTAGCTAATTAACACTCACAACACTGCTGCAAGTATTATTACCCTGTTTTAAAGATGAGGAGCCTGAGAGAGAAAAAGATGAAGTGACTTGCCCAAGGCCTAGCAGTGAGTCATACATGTGGGATGCTGAATACAGGTTGGGTACAGCACGGGAGAAAGGGTGCCCCTTCCAGTATTTAGAATAACATTTGTAGCTGGCTGGCTGATAACCTGAAATAATTCTTTTCCTTGCTGAGTAAAGTTGAATGCTGGATTGGCCAAATCATGGAATATTGACTGCAAGTGACAAGAAGGACTCTGTTCTTCAAATCAGTCAGCACATGGGTCCTGTACCTTTGTGAACCAAGGAATACTAGCCTGTGTGACCAGAAAGTTTCTGAGCATGTAACGAGTTTGGATTTTATTGTGTTTGTATGTTACATCATCTTCTTTTGGCGGGAATAAAGCACACCTGAATTCCTGCAGTAACTGAGCTACATATAATACTTAGAAAGGCACAGAGGGGATAGAACCAAACAGCTGAACACAAAAACCTCCTTGAACAAAGTAGGCACAGGAGTGCATAAATACATCTTGAAATGCAGAAAACAAGCACAAAGTCATGTAAACATTGAGTCACTTAGGTTATTTGTACAATGTTTTCTTCCTTGAAGAAACAAGGAGCATTTGTAGATTGATATATCAAGCCCTACAGAGGAGGAACAAGCCTGGGTTCATGTACTGCAGACTACACAACAACAGAAGAGGAAAGACAAATATAAATGAGGTGATATTGCAGCCATTTTGGGGAGCGTGTGGGAGACACTACTGCTACAGTAGTAATAAATATTTTGGGTGGATGACCAGAGAGTTCACCAGACAAAAGTGACCCCTCTACATCTGTTACTCTTGCAGAAGCCTACTTGAGATCTGTCATATTCTGGCTTATGGAAGTTGCAGCCTGCATTAAATGCCCACATTTGCTTTACACAGGCTTGCACCACTCCTCATCACAAGCAGTGACTAACGTCTCCCTGGCAGCAATTTAATATGAACTAGTAACAGTCAAGCCTGACAGAGCATCCTAATACAAACAGTGAAGGAATCAGTCTTTCTTGCTTTATTGTGACACACTTTTAAAGCTCACCTTGAATCCATGGAAAGTTAAATTAGACCCAGTTGAGAAAGGTTGTGTTGTGACTGACACTTTGCTATCACTGGACAGACCTGGGCAGTAGTGCTTACAGCTGGGGATGAGTTGGGAGGATACTCAAGACAGACCCTGAAAGGAAGCATTTTAAGTACTTCCAAGAGGGAATCCTGTGTGTACTCTTCCTGTTAGAACAACTGCTGATATGTATGATCTTTATTTCAAGTTGGAATGGATGGCATGAGTGACCTCTAAACTAACAGATGTAAAACAGACAAAAGCAGTAGCTGAGAGATGACAGTGACTTCACAGACCCCTACATTGATGGTGGTTTTCAAATTATGGAGATCCCCTTTCTGCTGTCCCTGGAAAAATCAGATCCCTTCAGTCAACAGAATTCACTGGGATAGCTCCTGTCCTTTGTCTTCTTGTACTACTGCTTCACCCTATGTGTTTGCCCCGAACAGTTCTGGAAAAGGCGTGCTTGTTGACAAAATAGTAAAACTTGCATGTATTCGAATCATAGAATGGTTTGGGTAGGAAAGGACCTTAAGATCACCTAGTTCCAACCCCCTTCCATGAGCAGAGACACCTCACACTAGACCACATCACCCATGGCTCTGTCCAACCTGGCCTTGAACACTGCCAGGGATGGAGCATTTACCACTTCTCTGTGCAACCTGTTCCAGCACCTCACCACCCTCACAGTAAAGAACTTCTTCCTTATATCTAACCTGAACTTCCCTTGTTTCAGTTTAAATCCATCCCCTTTTGTCCTATCGCTACGGTCCCTGATGAAGAGTCCCTCTCCAGCATCCTTGTAGGCCCCCTTCAGATACTGGAAGGCTGCTCTGAGGTCTCCACACAGCCTTCTCTTCTCCAGGCTGAACAGCCCCAACTTTCTCAGCCTGTTTTCACACAGGAGGTGCTCCAGTCCCTTATCATCCTCATGGCCCTAATATATATAAATACTGAAAGGAAATTCCAAAAATTTCTTAGGCAGAAGCTTTTAAGAGTTCCTGAAGTGAGGGTAGGAATTTCTTACATGTTGGGAAAATGAATGTAAAAATTAACACGAAGGTGAACTTCCTGCAAGTAACTAATTTCCTGGGCTTGCTTGGAGCATTAGGTGAACTCCCTGTCTTTGAGCAGGAGTGTCTGTTACTGCAGTCTTGATTAGCAAAAGCACGGGGAGAAAGAGAACTCCTCTAAAAGATGGTGAGAACAGTCACCCTCAGATCAACAAACGTGGGACTATGTATTTTGTATTTATGAGTACTTTGATCCATTGTGATCCCTTGTTGTGACTGACACTTGGTTATCACTGGACAGACCTGGACATAACAAACTTAACAGAAGTCTGGCAAACCATGTCCTGTAGGCTCAGGAAGCCACATGACCTATACACACAGGGCACGTTCTTACTAACAGTCTAGCATGAATGTGCCAATGTTTTTAGTGATCTCAGGCCTTCAGACAAAAATTGAGGTTTTCTCATTTCATGCTTGGAGTCAGTAAAGAACTTTTTGTCTGTCTTTGTTTTGTGAGGTACTGTCTTCCTACAGGAGTTTCCCTCCTGGGAGACTGTCAGCAGAACATGATACTTCGCCATCCCAAAATGATATACTAGCCAAGAATTTCATGAAAATGCCCAGTACCGTATGTAGGCAAATGGGCAAAACCCAGTATTAACAGTAAACCTCCCTGTATTAGGACTGTTGAAGTATTCACTCTGTGTTGGATGAACAGGGCAATGGAAACAAAAGGGTGGGACTCTGTGAATGATCTGAGCATTTAGTGATGACAGAAGTAAGAATAAGCATCCTCACCCTGTAGCAACAACAGCCCATGATAGCGTGTCATCTCCCCTTTTCCCTGGGGCCAGAACTTGCCTCTAAACTTTAAAGTTACATCCCTTATTGCTGCAACTTTCTGAGAAAAAAGACATCCTGTATTGTTCAAGTATTGAGAAGGAATGGTGGGAAGGGCAAGAAGGACAGCAGTGGGCTACTGGTGAAAATCTTTTAGGAGAAAACAAAATGATTAGTCAAAAAGAGAGTGTAAGGAAAGAATGTTTTCCCTGATGCTGACAATGGGGGGGGGGGGGGGGGGGGGAAGAGGGATAAAGAGAGAATAAATCAGACATCAAAGCAGATGTCAGAAGAAAGTAAGTCATAAATAAGGAATGGATGAATGATAGAGTTAACTGCACTCGAGTTTCTCATTCTTCCTCAGCAATTCCAGCATCATCTGTGATCAATGTGGGACAAAACCATACTGCCTGAGCAAGACTGGAGGCCCAGCTTGCTGTCTTTTTATATCTGGGTCTTCAACAGTAAAAGACCAAAATGACCCTCAACACATTCCAGCAATGAGATGGAGGTGGGGAAAGTCATGAAGGGGAAGCATTAACCTTGCTTGAGATTCCTTGGGTATCTAAAGCTTGGTGTCAGGGGAATCACTGTATGATATCTTCTGCCATACTGACCCAAGCAGCAACATAAATACCTCCAAGGCAGCCTTGGGCAGGATACTAAGAGACCATCTGCTCTGAGAGGCAAATGACCTGTTTACCCTTACAGGAAGGCTCTTCCCATTCCTTCCATAGCACTATAGACAGGAATAAACTGCATTGACCTTAGTGAGATTAGCTAAATCCTTAGCCATACTGGAAAAGAAATACAACTACATTAAGGGCAATTTAAGACACAGTCTGAGATAGCTGGGAAAGACGGCAAAAAGCTGAAGGACAGCACTCTGTGAGCTGGAGGTATGAATAACTAGGTCAAAAAAAGAATGTTAAAAAGTTCTTTGCAATGGACATCCTTCAGCTCAACTTGTACTTGGATTTTTTTTAGCAGGAGTCTAATGAGAAACATAGCAAGGGCTGCTGTGAGAGAAGGAAAGCACAGAAAGGACATAGAAGAGTTTTCTCCTGCTGTTGAAGACAACGGTTTGAACTCTACCTCTTTGGAAAGGGTAACACAAGCAGGTTGCTACAAGAGCTAGTCACTGCTGTGGCATGTCACTGGATAATTGGTTTTGGAGGGTAAAGTCTGTGTAGATAGCTACAGGGGA